>NW_020955332.1:1106084-1205536 GCF_003031625.1 Empidonax traillii | reverse complement strand
GAGATCTGAAATGCCATTTTTTCAGCAGGGTTTCCCTTGCCTGACTGAAAATTTTCCTGTTGTTGTTTCACATAGCCAGCCTGACCAGTGAAGTGGTAATTCATAGCTGGATGGCTGGTATCAGATGCTCCCCCTGCTAGTGTCCCTGCCAAGGCTCTGCACACAATTTCCTCTATTGAAAAGCCAGCTCATTTCCACTTGCAGCCAGCTCTATTCATATTCCTCTCAGAGTTAGTGACAATAAATATTATAAAATCACACAAATCCAGATGGCGTGGGTTGGAGTTGCCAGCTGTTCTACCACTTGTGAATTGCCTCTCTTGTCCTGCAGCTTGGCTTCCACAGAAAGCATCTCATCAGTTTCCTACGGTCTCATTGCATTTCTTTACAAGCCGTCCCCATCCCGAGATATTTTCAGCTTTCACTGTAGATATATAAAGGAGAGAAAGGCAAAGCAAACTGGAGATGGAAAACCAAAGAATCTTTCACCTCAAATTGAGGATTATTTTTCAAATAGTGACCTTAACCTCTCAACAGCTTCCAGGTTTTCATTCCATGAAAGGAGACCACTTCAGTGGCTCAGCTGATTTTTACTAATTCTCTTTCACAGGAGACTTATAGCTAAAGGAGAAGCAAAGGTTCTCTAATCTTGTAAAATCAGGAGGAAACCAGTGCCAAATGGACATAGAAATTGAAACACTCTCGTGACCTGTGCTGATAGTGCTGTGCAAATCCTAAAAGTTGTTATGATTATCTTGTTTCAGCTTTGAGTGTTTGCTCTGGGGCTCAACTCTTTGAGCCTTCAGTCCAGAGAAGTTATCATTCAAAGGATTGACGGGGTTAGGAGAAAGTCTGTAACACAGGTATGGGTAAGAGGGTTGTCACTAACATAGACGTGAACATACATGACTCCCACTAGTTTTGGTCCTCATTGGCTCTCTTATGAGTCTTTTTGTTGAAAAAGAATGCAGACAAGAGTGAGTGGGAGGCAAGGGAGGTGGGACAATACCAAATTCAAGCAGCAAGAACAAGGAAAGAGAACTGGGAAAGCCCCAAGTTTCCCAGAAGGAATAGGGAAAGAGAAAGCCTGAGCCCAGAGGGGCAAGTAAAGTCACCAGCTGTGGGGCCATGCTCTAAGTCAGCAGGCTCTTGGGCTGTGGTGCCAGAAGGTAGCAGGCACCAGTAGTAATGCAGATGCTCACAGCTGCTGCCCTGGCTGGTGCCATGGTTTGTGGCCATGGTGATGGGAAAAGGGTGTTTGAGGATGGAAGAATATCCTCAGGGGCTGTCCAGGTTGGTGTCTGAGGCACCAGTGTTTTACCAGCAGTCTATCTGATTACATTTGCAGCAAAGACTATCCAATTTATTTGTTTAATCTACTCTTCCCCTTGTCTAGCTGCAAAATCAAAAAAATAAAAATAACAGTGCGGCAGGTCTAGACAAGCCGTGAGTCAAGCCATCCAGCTGGGTTCAGTGCGGAGCATGGTTGGGCACAGGCACAGCTGCAGCACAGCTCAGGCAAAACCAAGGAATCCAGGCCTGAGCTTAATCACAGCTGCAGTGGAGGCCCCCAGTGAAGGGTCTCATGCTTTTCTGTCACAACTCATTTTGCAGCAGTGTGATCCCAGGTTACATGAGATCTGTATTTGAGCACAGACAGCCAAACCCCTCATGAAATATTGCAGAGCCTGTTGGTGCATTCAGGACCAAAAAAACTAAGAATCATAGGGATAGTTGCTCCACTAGGGCCTACAAGGGTGATTGCTGGCCCTTGAGAAAATCCTGCTGAAGGTAGGCTCAGGACTTCTGAATAAACCTTTTAGTTCATGTTACAGGAAGGTAAAATTAGATTTGCAGATTCATAAACGCATCAAGATGTTGAATGCAATATAAGTCTCTCTTGGAACATTCATTTCTACTTATCTCCAAGTCAGTGACATCCAGTCAGTTCTGGATGAGAAAGAGTAAGAGAGAAGGGGAGTGCCCACCTCTGGTCTATACACAGCATCTCACAATGGCACGAGAGATCCTCTTTTCATCCTCTAGCCATCACTTCAAAGATATCAAAAAACTCTCCAATCCAATACACTTCCTTTCTCTGTCTGTTCTCTCAGCATCCCTCTGTGCAAAACCCTGTAATGTTTCATTAATTCCCACCTACCTCCTGGTGCTGGAATTTTACCATCAGAGACTGTCCACAAGTCTCTGATCAAGCACTTCGGAAACATTTGACTTAATAGGTAAGACAATTTAGGGCTAGGCAATCACTGAACTGGAGTTATCTGATCACAAATTTCACATTTGCTATGTTATTTTTAAAGTTTTTATTTTTGTTTCATACCAAAGGATCCAGTCGGCAAAATCCTATCTTCACCTTTGCTCTAAGACCACTCATACCAAGACACTAGGATTCAGATAATATCCCAAATTATTTCTGAAAAAAGTGGATGAAGCTTGCTGGTATTTATTCAGATGTCAGTGGGAGAGCTGTCTCTGACACTGCTTTCATTCTACACCTAATTTCAACAAACAGGTCCTAGAGGAGTCAGATTCTCTCCAGCAAAGATCCTTGAACTACAATTACTAGTGAGTCTTATTATACAAATTTATCATTCTTCTGAGTTTATATTAAAAGATCTTTTTAAAGTTCTATCCAAACTTTGCCTTGAGTTTACCTGGTAGGAGTCCCATTATCTCAGCAGCAGTGCAGCAAATGACTCAGCGGAGAATGTGCCACTGGGTATGTTACTCAGTCATTCACATCTGCTGTGTTTGGGGACACATCTGAAATAGGCATCGGTGTTCCCAGCCGTGCCCCAGGGAGGCACTTCTTCTAAGCGGGTGTGACTCAGCAACATTTCTTAATTATCTGATTGTTGCAGGAGACTTCAAGATTGAAATGTTGTCAGCAGCATTTTATCCAAAGTGGTGAAAAGCTTCTAAAAAGCACTACTGGGACATATTCTTGCTAGCTTTATGGTACTGGGCCTTCATTACCATAAACAAACTCTGATATCTGAGTGTGCTCTTTTGGGAAATTTGATATAAAGCCACAGGAATAAGGATCAGTGTAATCACCTACAGATGTGTCCTTAAAAGTAATGGTACTCCCCAGGTAGGCTGGGCCTGAGCTGGGCTCTTCATTTCCCAAAGGATTAGACAGAGATAAGAAGCTGAATAGCCCCACTGTAATCAAGGAAGAAACAGTGAGTGACCTGCTGAGACACTTGGGTCCTCACAAGTCAATGGGACCAGATGGGATCCCCCCAAGGGTGATGAGGGAGCTGGAGGGAGAGCTTGCCAAGCTGCTCCCCATCATTTACCAACAGTCCTGGCTCACTGGGGAGGTCCCAGATGATTGGAAGTTGGCGAATGCCATGCTGATCCACAAAAAGGTCTGGAAGGAGGACCCGGGAAACTACAGGCCTGTCAGCCTGACCTCAGTGCCTGGCAAGGTTATGGAGCAGATCATCCTACAACAGCTACAGAATGGACAAGGGATCAGATCCAGCCAGCACAGGTTTAGGAAGGGCAGGTCCTGTCTGACCAACCTGATCTCCTTTCATGATCAGGTGACCTGTCTGGTGGATGAGGGGAAGGCTGTAGATGTGTCTATCTGGACTTCAGCAAAGCCTTTGACACTGTCTCCCATAATATACTCCAGGAAAAGCTGGCAACCCATGGCTTGGACAGGGGCACTCTGTGCTGGGTCAGGAACTGGCTGGAGGGCCGGGCCCAGAGAGTGCTGGTGAACGGGGCTGCATCCAGCTGGCGGCCGGTCACCAGTGGTGTTCCCCAGGGATCAGTGCTGGGCCCAGTCCTGTTTAACATCTTTATTGATGATCTGGATGAGGGGATTGAGTGTACCATTAGCAAATTTGCAGATGACACCAAGATGGGGAAGAGTGTTGATCTGCTAGAAGGCAGGAGGGCTCTGCAGAGGGACTTGGACAGACTGGAGAGTTGGGCTGATTCCAATGGGATGAGGTTCAACAAGGCCAAGTGGCGGGTCCTGCACTTTGGCCACAACAACCCCTGCAGCGCTACAGGTTGGGCACAGCGTGGCTGGAGAGCAGCCAGGCAGAAAGGGACCTGGGAGTTTGGATCGACAGAAAGCTGAACATGAGCCAGCAGTGTGCCCAGGTGGCCAAGGCCAATGGCATCCTGGCCTGGATCAGGAACAGTGTGGCCAGCAGGAGCAGGGAAGTGATCCTTCCCCTGTACTCAGCACTGGTGAGGCCACACCTGGAGTGCTGTGTCCAGTTCTGGGCCTCTCAGTTCAGGAAGGATATTGAGGTGCTGGAGCAGGTCCAGAGAAGAGCAATCAGGCTGGTGAAGGGACTCAAGCACAAGTCCTGTGAGGAGAGGCTGAGGGAGCTGGGGTTGTTTAGTCTGGAGAAGAGGAGGCTCAGGGAGACCTCATCACTCTCTACAACTCCCTGAGAGGAGGTTGTAGCCAGGTGGGGGTTGGTCTCTTTTCCCAGGCAGCTATCAGAAAAGACAAGAGGTCATGGTCTCAAGCTCTGCCAGGGGAGCTTTAGGTCAGATGTTAGGAAGAAATTTTTTACAGAGAGGGTAATCAGGCATTGGAATGGGCTGCCCAGGGAGGTGGTGGATTCTCCATCCCTGGAGGTATTTAAGAAGAGACTGGATGCAGCACTCAGTGCCATAGTCTAGTAACTGTGGTGGTAGTGAATCAAGGGTTGGACTTGATGATCTCAGAGGTCCTTTCCAACCCATTTGATTCTATGATTCTGTGATTGTGGACCTCCTTTGCTGTTCCTCAATGTTGGCAGGGCTGTGCTGCCTTGGCACAGGGGTCAGAAGTCACCATCTTTTTGGGTGAATGGAGCTTGGCACCAGGCACCTGCACAGTTTAGGGATGGGATAACAGCAAAAGCCTTGAAAATATGTGGTTGAGAAAATAGGCCCTAGAGTATACAACAATGCATGGATGGGCTGTTACCTAGCGTTAAAATAGGGCAATGTGGAAAGCTGGGAAATGACTGCTGCTGCCTTGGGAAAGGAGCAGCAGCTCAGCAAGGACAGAACAGTTTTGAAAAATTCTATTACACTTCTGCATTTTTAGTTAACTAAGTACTACAGAGCTGCCTCCAGTGAACTTAATGTAGCCCTCCATGTAGGGCTAAAGATCCTAAGTCCTAGTTCTCCGAGATAATTCAAGGTTCTAATTTCAGCTGCCTTTTGGAAGCTGAAAATTCAAAGCTTCCCTGTTTAAGCTTTCAGAGGAAATTGGAGAAGTGAAAATGTGAGGTGTTTTTTTTTTCTATTCTGAAATTTGAAACAGCTGTCACAAAATGTTTATAACCACACATAGTGCTCAATAAATGTCTAAACCTGGAAGGAAATACGTATGAATTATGTCTGATTTATACATTAAATAAAAATAGAAAGAGCCAGTTGAATTTTAAATGTTCTCCCCACGTTCAGTAAGATTTGAAATTACGATGTCTATAGAATATTGCCTGCAGAAATGTCTAATGCATACTATATAAAAAATATTTTAAAAGCATTGTGAGAGTTTATCAGATAAATACTTGGGCCTAATTAGAACTTCTTAAATTGGCTTTTCATAGTGAAAAATATTTTTAACCTCACCCCATAAAGTGCAGACTAAGATTAACCATAAGGAAAGGTCTGAGCTGCTAGTAATTGCTGCAAGTTATTGTTCTTGGGCAGGCCAATAAATCCACAGGGCACATAACGAAGCCTTCAGCGCGCAGACCCCAGCGGTGAGGCAGGACAACCCCTATCCCAGCTCTGGACACTGACCAGATCCCAGGCCAGCTCTGAGAAGGCCAAATCTTCAGCTTATCTGCTTATGGGGCATTGAAGTGTGTTTGATTACAGCATCTTTGGAGAGGTGGGAGCAGGGCCATGTTATGACCCTGACAACACATTCTGCTTGACTGTCTGTCCGTGCCAGCCAGGAGCAACAGCCTTCCAAGGTGTGGATGCAAGTGGGGACACCAGTGTTTCTAAACATCCAACCTACCTGCCCTCCCTGAAGAGAGACCCGTTGTAAAGAACAGCCATCACGGACCTGAAGTGCCACTTGCATACTGGGTACAAATGAGTCAATAAAGTCACACCAGATTTTTGACTACAACGCGAGCCACCTCAGAAGATACAAATCTAACATCTAAAAAGCAGGGCCATTATATATCTTTATTTAGTCACAAAATCCTTTTGGTAGTTACTTCCACTGCTTCTTTGGAAGATTATTTATAAACTGCAGATACTCTCCAGTCACACTTACTGATTTAACTTTGAAGGGACGATACTTGGACTGATTGACCTCAGGGAATGAAAATATTTTTCTCTTCCAGTTTATTACCCATCCCAGGCAAACAAAGCAAAATAAATCAATTATAATGGAATTTTATGAAGAGTATTCCCAGGTGTGGTTAGCTAAATCACATTTTTGCAATTAACATGGTCTTTATAAACATTTTAGGCCTTGCTCAAGATCATCTGTGTATATGAAAATAAAACATTCTCATCCCAGTTTTATGGCACAGTTCTGTTAGAAAAATATTTCAGCAAAACAATTTCAAAACAAAACCTTGTGGCTTAGCTCCCTAAACAACAGAGGTAGTTTAGATTTATTTTGGCTGTCTCCACTGCTGCTCTATGCATAATGAAAGTGCTTCCCAACTCACCCTGCACAAACTCAAGTGCTGCCACTTCAGTCCTTCCTTGCTGTGTGCCTTCCCCAGCAGTGCAGAAGTGTGCTCTGTGTGCAGGCAAATGCATGCCCTGAGAGATACACAGATATTTCCACCCACCACCATATAACTGAATTTTCTGGGGAGACCAACACACTGACACATGTTATTGCCTACCAGTTCAACTCCATCCCTCGGTGACCTGACAACATGGAAGGAGATTAGTGGAGCCATGGTAACACCAAGCTTGAACTGAGACACAGACCACCTGTGAAGCCTTCCTTTGGTGTAAGGTGCACCTGTTTCTCCTTACTTTGAGAAGAGAGGTGAGAATTGGAAACCCTGTAAAAACCTGCTGGGCCCTTTACAGAGCTACATACATATACAGTCCCATAATGTGAGTAACAGCTTATTACAAAGGAGCTAAAGCCATTTAATCCTACAGCTTCAGCATAGAATAAACACAACCAGCAGGTTACATGTTTCCATGCTACATTCAAGCAGCAGTAGCCAGGTCTTTTTAACTGCTCCAGAGGGCTTATGCCTACATGATCACAGTGGATGTTTTACCCTTTAATGTTAACAGTGCTTTCATAGTATATAATTTTCTTAAACTAAAAACCAAACCACAGATTTTTAGTAAAGCTCACTCTGGGCCATCTCTTGTTCCTCTGCTATCCATGGTCGTTTTGCCACTGATGACAAAAAAAGGAGGACGAGAGCCTTTAATGCCCTAATTTTAAATATTAATATATTTACAGAAGACTATACAAACAAGCGCTGAACAGCAATTACACATTATTAGAGCTACACAATATTTGTACATGTTGCTAAAACAATGCTGCTAAATGAAAAAGCTTTATTAGTTCAGAGTTTTTGGCTGCTGTTATTAAAAATATATTTACCTGAAAGGAAATCCAAGTATTTCATTTTACAAACAATTTAAAATATAGCAGTAAGCAACATAAACTATTGCTTTTTTGTTTATACAATTTTTTTTTGGCATAACACTGCCATACAGTTACTGAATTATAAAATATATCTTTATAGTGCATTACAAATCCAGAAACTGGTTACCACTCCTACCACATACATATGGTATTGGTACTACCAAACATGCACAGCATTCTGTAATTAAACATTGCAAAGGAATACAGAGAAGAGAGCAGGACCATTCATAAAAACTGACATACAGCTGTTCCATTTTGCAAGTAAAAACTGTTGGGCTTTGGCTTTTTTCTTTTTACTGCACTTCTTTCTTAGAATACATTTGAACAATGAAATCTACCATATTTTCAAATTTTGTCAGTGCAAAACTACACCTAATCATCTGTCAAAACGAAACTGCATAGAGGGCAAACAACCATGGAGTACGATAAAACACAGGCAAAAAAAAAAGCAACTAATGATTAGCAAACATGCTTGAGCAGATCCCAAAAATATAAGTGCCATAACCTTTTTTACTGCAAAACAGTAATTTTCACATGGTTAGCCACAGTAGTAAGTACATTCAGTATATTTCACAATAAACTTTAGCTGATGAATACACCACTAAACTTGTAAGAATTAAAAGGTGCCAAGTTTCCAAGAAGAGACTTCTTTCAGAACAATTTGCCAATTCTTGCAATTTTTTATTTTATAGCAAACAACTTAATGCTTTTGTAAACAAAAATAAAGGTGATTACAAGTGTAAAGCCACAGGAGGTCTCTATTGAATTGATCTCTATAACTTTTGAACTACATTTTAGGAGTCCATTAGGTATGGCATATATTAAACCTATTCTTTAAAATAAACTCTTGCTTTCTCCAATGGTCTTAAGTAAGTATACTTAAGAACACAGGCTGAAAAAGGAACACAGCTTTCAAGAAAAGAAACAGTTCATGGGCAACACAAAGCACAGAGATTCTACCGAGACACAATTTACATTCCCCTTGGAGAACTCCATTAAATATTTGTTAATAGTGAATCTGTGTTGTTGACCATGATGTGAATGGAGGGGATGGTCACCCATGCTTAGGCCTTCTTGACCCATCCTTCCTCTTCAGACTTTGATGGCCATCAAAACTACCTTTTTAGCAGTTACTCCAATTGCAATTGGAACTGGGGACATATATCAAAACAATTAGTAAAATGTGGAATAATGAGTACGGTTCTCAGCAAACCCAGACAGTACTTCCATGTTCTACATGATCACAATGTTAGACTCGTTGATGCTGGTGTCTCTAAATCCAGAGGTACCTCACTCAGTTGTAGGCTAGGAATAGGTTTTCCCTTTAACAGATTTTGCTTTTACACTGAAAAGAAAAAAAACCAACCCTGTTCCACAGTTGGGATCTGACTTTTAGTACTTCATACAAAAAGATTTATTTGTAAATATTTATTCAGAAGGGACAAGTAAGGTAATATTTTCATCAACTTAGGACATATTTCTGTTTAAGCAGGCATATTCTGCCTAAGGACAGAAGAAACATGGGACATTTTCTGCCTAAGAAGGTATTTTCTCATTAGAATCTCTCATGGCATTTAAAAACTGACTTGAAGTGGATTACTGTTCATCTTACAGTACTTCCAGTACTGTGTTCAAATGCAGTAGCAATTACTGAATAAACAGATCTGAGACAAACAAGAAACCACTTTTTCCACACAAAATATTTTTAAAACATGGAACTCACGGCCACAAGGGATTGCAGAGGCTGAAAGAAACCATGAGTTCAAAAGCAGAGAAATTCCTGGAGAAAATCAGGGTCACCTTATCTTTTCTTTATTTCACACCATCTGTTGGGAGACATTGCTGGAGGCAGGACACAACGCTAAAAACATCTTTGGTTCTGATCCAGACTGGCAGTTCTTAGGACAATATCAATCCTAACATCAATCAGCATGATATTGTCACAATTTTATTAATGGCAAAACTTACTTCACATACTTGCATCTTATTGATACAGCTTTTTTTCAAGGAAATTCAATATGATACATTACCTGTAAAACTACAGTGTAATAAAAGTTACATTTTCACTTAAACATACATAACTTACTACAACTTGTGATGAGTACCATCACAACTGTCAGGAAAAAAAAAAGATTTTTTCCCCCTCTATTAAACAGATATACATAAATTTTATTTAAAAACAAACAAGAGCTGTTTTCCATTTAAATCCAGTAAATGTTCCTTGACTTACCTTATTGGATCATCCACCAACATATACAAAGCTTCTAAGGTCTGTAAACTTTCTGGTTATAGTACAGCTATATGCAACTGCACATTATCAGAATTATCCTGGAATAATTCAGGGAGGTTTAAAACTAGATTATATCAAATATTAACTATGATTATACAAAGACCTAATACATTAGAGTGCTGCAATCTAGAGAGCAGGAAACTGAGGAGCTGACCCAAGCCTCAGAACAGCTCTCGACGGCTTATTGCAAATATTTTTAGCATCCTTCAGGATTTTATGCAAGCAATATGAACACCAAGAGCTCAGATCTGCTCCTGGATGTGCGCACACAAGTAACTCTTCTGATCTGAATGGTCTGTGCTGCACATCTCCTGTACCCAAGCTTTCAGTTTCTACACCAACACAGTATCAGGTACCGAGGCACAGTTGCATCAGGGATAGTAGGGCACAGAGCTGTAACTAAAGTGCTATATTTTTGTGTGTTGTGTATGATCGCCTGCAATTGCAGCTGCGTAGTCAGTAACATTTAATCAAGTCGCACATTCATATCCCCTCACCATACGATACTTAAAATCATATTCACAGGTGTGTACATATACACACTAGTCCTAATTACCAGCACTAGAGGCTACTCAGATGGACTTATTGGGAGGTTCTGTTCAATTAATATATGAATAGCTCAGATTCTAGCCAAACACTGGGCCAAAATACGTTACTGTAGTAAGGACACAGAAATCCTTGAATACTTAAGCATATAGCAAGAGAAAATGAAGTTTTAACAGTGAGCAAATGACCAGATTTTCTTTGCACACCCTCAGTTCCTGAAGTAATCATTAAATAACTAAGTACTGGTATTTATAAGAATACAATCATTTCAACACATATTGTAACATAAACCTGAAAATCAATACTCAGAACTTCAAGCACGGGGTGCTTTGGTTGCTAAGGCCATGACTCTGTAAAGAAATCAGTTACAGTGTTCAATTACAGCGCACCCACCTCATCCTCACAAATCTCAAGAGGATGCTATGCTGTACCATTGCCCCACAATGAATCCTTCTTATCAATGCTTGCAAATTCAGAAGAAACAATTCCTCTATGAAAAGAATGGTAAACCATCACATTTTACATAGAGCAGAATTCGTTAGTTAAAGCTGAAGCATCCCATAGAAGCAATTCAGTTGATAACACTGTAAAACAAGGATTATGGAGGGCAGGAGCCCATCTGACACAAAGAAACCCTCACTTGCATAGTTCCTAAGGTTCTTTGCAGGCAACTGATATGCCACTACTCTTTCATGAAAACTGAAACACACTGAGTTGTGGATTTTAAAAAAATAAGGTAAAAATTGCAGAGTTAATAAAGGATATAAGTACCAAAGTTCTTGACTGCATTTTCAGATACACTGGTCCTTAATGCAGGCATCTCTGCCAGATTAAAAGTATTTTAAGTACTTAATTAGGAATGGTGAACCAGTAAGCATGTATAGGTGAGAGCTGCGCCACAATAATGGAATACTGTACTGCAGAGAAATCTTTTGGATGCACATCCCAAGAACTTTGTTTTAGATCAGAGCAAGATTTTTCTTTTGGTTCAGTAGATACAAGATCTACTGAGGTCATTGATGTTCAATCAAATTATAGTATAAATATAATAGCAACTCCAGCATCCCTTATTTCCCCTGAACACTATGCATTTTCTGTAAAGTGTTTAACTGTAATACTAAAGTCCATAAACTGAAGGTTCTGTATAACTACTTATGTAATAGTTATGTTCCTTATACACAGGGTATAAATCTTCCCTATGCCATTCAAGAAGTAACTACATAAAAATAACGCTATGAAGTTTGCATGGTTAGGCACTCAAGATTGAAAAAGTCACAGTCAGAACATGAAGTGTCCTCCCTGTGCATACAGGGGGGGGGGGGCAGCATCCTTAACTACACAGACCAGTTTTATCACAGTTTTACCACCAGTTTTATGTCCTGCCCCCTTCTGTTCTGAAGGTGAGGTGAACATGAACATGGGGATCCCAGTTCAAGTCCAGGGAATTGTGAAAGCCTTCTTAGAATCTTTCCAGCTTTAAAGAGGTGGTGGCTGCAGGAGGAACTCTTTGGGGCATTTCTGCTCAGACAGACTTAATGCCTACCAAAGTGATGTGGGTTACCCTTAGAAAAAAACCCCACGTATGTATGTTCTTTTCCTAACAAGTTAGCACAGAAGGAGAGATACATCTTCCCTCTTCCCTGCTTCTTTGGAATGGAAAGATCATAATCTTTGTCCATGGGTACCAAGACCCCTAACTGCTACTCTATTTGATCCCAAGAACCAATGCTACCCAGGGAAACCAACAGATGATGCACCACCATGATGGGCATTAGCAAAACAGAAAAATACAAGACTTTTTGTCTATGCTCTGAAACCCCTGAAAACTTAATCATTTTGAGTTATAAGACTTGAATAAAGTCCCTTAGCACTCTGATACTCAAACTGCAGCCTCTTGCCTCATTACATTTCAGGAGAAATACATTAAAGGCAGTGGATAACCCATGGGCTTTTAAATAGAAAACACATACAGAAATTTTAGAATATTTTAGGACCGTAGGAAGTGTAAATCCTACCTGCATTATTTTTTTTATTAATATTCTGCACAATTAACTTGCTGGGCACTATCTTGTTTGACTGAATGGCAGGAAATCAGAAGCAGCTGCTCAGAGAAAGCGGACAGTTCTTCGGTAAAATAAAGTTGGGAAACACCTTCATTGAGAAATTCCTGCTTGTTGGGCTCCAGCCAGACCAGAAGACTGGTCCGCCTCAGGTTTCTGCTGATGACTGAAATAACGTTAAACTGTGAAAGACTTAAGATAGCAAAAAGAGGAAATAGACAGCTGGAAGGAAGCATCAGGACTGCCTTTATCTCTCAGAACAGAAACAGGGGACTCAGCATTGTTCAGACCTTACCCAAAACTGGCCAAGAAACATTCAAATTAGGTAAGACCCAACCTGACAAGCCTGGTGACATTTTCTCTGATGGCTTAGCTGATTAGGTAGTGCTTTGTGGTGGTGAAGACAATGCTTTGCTTTTCACCTCTCAGAGGCTTTCCAGGTGCTGAACCCAGGTGGGGGAGTTGTTTTATTACAGCTGATCAACAGCTTTCAAACTGAGACCAAATCTGAGTGATCAAAGAGATCCCTCTCCCCAGATCAGTAGTAAGAAATGAGCCAAGAGAAGGGAGAACTTAACAGGGTCTAAAGTGCAACTTACCCTGTACCCAAAAGCTGTGGATACAGTTTCATTGTAAGTTAAACTTTTATTCAATGTACACTGATACCAGCTGTATAAGACATGACATATGATATCCATCATTTGTCTCCAACAAAGATGCTAATCTAGGGTAAAAGATGCTGTGCAAATACTGCCATTAAGCATGAAAACTCTTCCTAAAAAAATAGCCCCTAGGGTTAAAACTATGCTCTTGAAAGTTTCTAGTAATTTCATAAACAGAAATCAAGACTTAAAGTATATTAAAACCAACTTTAAAATTCTGATGTTCCAAGGCTTTTAGTGTCATTTTTTTTTTAACACTGGATGAATTTTATGGCAAAAACTAGATAAGCTTTTTTATGCAATCTGTCTGGAAAAGATAACGAACTTCTTAGCTTTCAGTATGCACGATTGTTTTAAAGAGCCACACCTGGTTTACTGCTGATAAACTGAGGTTGAAAAAGATAAAATTCATTAATGTAACACAAGCCTAATCTGATGCATTTGCAACAAGCATAGTCTCGTGAACATTTCATACTACACTAGATGGAAATTCCAACCCAAATGAAGGAGCAGTGAATAATTTGCTTCATTAAATATGAAACATAACGATTTTTAACCTCAGACTCATGCTTTGAGCTCATCCTTGGGTTTTGTGGTGGTCCCCCCTGAAAGCGTATCCTTATCAAGGTTATCTTGTAGATCTGCTGATGTGTTATTTGAAGAATTCTCAGTGTTACATAAATCTTTCTCTATTGTTCCTGGGTGAATTCCACAGTCATTGTTCAGATTTTCATTATCTTTTTTGGAATGAGAAGCGTCCTCCTTTCTGTCTGAAGTACCATGCATTTCTTCTGATTTTGAAAGCTGACTGGTATCAGTGTCACTGTTCTTTTCACTGTTCTGCCTAACAGCATCACAGTTCATTTCTTGTTCATCCTGATAATTTTCTTCCCCATTTTTTGTGAGTTCTACCTTTTTTTCTTCAGTTGTTTTACCAGCTGAGCTTCCACTTGCTGATGTATTCTTAGGCTCTTTGGATTTCTTATGTTTAGAAATATGACTATTGGGAATAGAAATTGGTGACGCTGGTTTTTTATTTGTTTTGCTTCCCTCTGACTTCTGTTTTCTTGGAGGCCCCCAGATAAAATGCTCTGAGGGTGTATAATGTTGCTGGGCAAATCTCAGCAGTTTCCTTCTTTCTCTTCGGTCTCTAATAGTATACACAAAATATTCTAGAGCACTTTGCTTTATGTTGGGAATGGTATCTTCCACCAGAGCTTCATGCAGGATAAATTTTACCAGGGGAGATTTGAAACTCTCATATCCAAGTTCGCCAAGACTTTTCAGAATTCGAGTGATTCTCAAGTAGTTATGTTGAGACCTTTGGAAGAAATGGGTAAAACAAAAATCTATTGAATCAGGAAAAAATGCTTTACAAACACAGAACTGGAAATGCAATTCCTCAGTCCTTTTTATCGCTCCAGGTGTGTAC
Source organism: Empidonax traillii (assembly GCF_003031625.1). Taxonomy (NCBI): domain Eukaryota; kingdom Metazoa; phylum Chordata; class Aves; order Passeriformes; family Tyrannidae; genus Empidonax; species Empidonax traillii. The sequence continues at coordinate 1,190,907 of NW_020955332.1, read as the reverse complement.
TTCAGGCTTCCTGCACTTTAAATTCTCACAGCTGCTGAAGCTTGCTAGCACCTCCTTTGCCAGGATGTTGTGAGTGAAAATTAGTGTTTGTAAAATGCACTGGGGGAGCAGGCTGGGAGAAAACAAAATCAACCACGTACTGATTTTGATTCCTTCTGCTGTAGCCTGTATGAGAAAGGCAACAGAGCTGGTGAAGGATCTAGAACATAAGTCCTATGAGGAGCAGATGAAGGGAATGGGGTTGTCTAGTCTGGAGGAAAGGCAGCTCAGGGGAGACCTTATCACTCCCTACAACTACCTGAAAGGAGGTTGTGGCCAAGTGGGGGGGTTGGCTGCTTCTCCCAGGCAACCAGTGACAGGACAAGAGGAAACAGACTCAAGTTGCACCAACCACTGGGAGGTTCAGGCTGGATGTTAGGAGCAATGTCTTCACTGAAAGAGCGGTTAAGCATTGGAATGGGCTGTTCAGGGAGGTGGTGGACTCACCATCCCTTGACGTGTTCAAAAAATTAGTAGATGTGGCACTTAGTGCTATGGTTTAGTTGATATAGTGGTGTTTGGTCAAAGGTTGGACTCAATGGAGGTCTTTTCCAACCTTAATGACTCATGTTGTTCTCTTTCTGAGGAGGAGACCCAGTCAACTTTATAAAACTTGGGGTTTGTAGTGTATTTATAGTGTAGCTACAGAACAAGATTCATTGCATTTCACTCAAGCTATTTAAAAGCTGGGTCTCCAGTCCAGACTAACTACCTGCACTTCTGATACACTTCATGCTGGGGGAAAAACAGGCACCTCTGGAGAGTAAGGCCCACTGTCATAGCAAGTGTCTAAGACAAGATGAATGAATTCTGGAAGAGCTTGGGAAGGGCTCTTTCCCTCATAAAGTACACTTTGGTAAACAGTATAACTTTTGAGTTTAAATTCTAGATGGTTCTAATTAGGTAAAGAGTCTCAATTCCTGACTTACAACTGTAGCTACTCACTGGTAAGAACAGGATTAAAAACGTGTAGTGAGTAACATCTGGGTTTCCTGAAACTGTTTTATCTGTGGTCCAAGTTTGAGCCCACACCCGTATTGGCTCATACAATGTTTAAGTAAAATTATTGACAAATTATTTCCATTAATCACCCAGAATCATTCATCAGCAATTGTACCTACAAGCTTTCATTATGACAGGAGAACAAAATACTGCAAGAAAACAAGATGCAACTCCAAGTTCAGAGGTATCAGGAAAGTGAGTACAAGATTTGAAAAGAGATTTTGATACAATTAATCCACACGGGACAAAATTCAGTACAAACTTAGGCTCCAAAAAATGACAATGAAAAGCAACAGATACAATTTGCTAAACATTGAGCCAAAGTTTGACTTAAAGCATGGCTAAACCTCTCCAGATAAGCATTGCAATTAAAAGGTATTAAATACACAGTATTTTGTGTTTGGAGGAGGAAGGGAAATCTACAGGTATGCAGAATTTCATACAGGTATGCAGAATTTGATCTTTCTCAAAAAAAAATGTGAATATAAAGATAAGCACTTGTTTTCTTCCAGCTGAGAAGTGGCACTTTGGAATTGGCTGAGAACGCATTCAGCAGCAGGACAAATTAATATGTAGCTGGGATATCCTTCAGCACCACCTCAAGTTGTATTTTCAGGGAATTCAGTGACGTCAGTTAAACTGGTAATGGGTAAGCAGCACAATCAAAAAAAGGTGAAGGAGGAATGTACACATACAGGTACAAATAAGGCATTGACTATTTTTCTCTTTTTTTCTGGTTATCTTTGGAAAAAATATCTTCACTTCCTCTAGAAAACAAAAGGCTAAAGAGATTCTATGGTAATTCTAGCAACTGGAGTGCATGTCATTACTTACTCATTCAAATGCTGAAATCTTTCTTGCCAGTTAGCAGCTCGTGCTACATTTCCAGTTTTATCAATTAGTTTTATTCCAAAAAACTCCAACATCATTTTGTAAGCCAAAAGGAATCTTCTAATTGCTTCTTTTGTTTTCTTGAATTCCTAATAGACAAAGAATACATCCAAAATTCTAAGTGGCACTAAAGCAAGTACTTCTGCATTGTGTAAGACAACTCTACATAACAAAAAGTAGTTAGGTACCAAAATTAATGTGACGGTTTGTATTCAGCTCAATTTGTATTACCTCAATTTCATATGTAGTTAATTCTTTAGCATAAAAGTTCAGACCTTGTTCCCTCAGTGGAAAAAGCCTGTTAAAAGAAGAAGCACATTACAGCTCTGTATATGAACACTTAATCAAATTAATGCTTTGAAACAGATATAGGTAATAAGTGACCAACCACTGTATGTAAGTGTGGTTATGTTCCAGTTTTTCATAGTCTCCTTTCCATTTATTTAGGACTTCTTCAATATAAACTCCTGCATAAAAATAATTTGAAAACTGTTAGGTAGCCATCAAAACCAGAACTCAGCTACATAAAGTACATGCCATGTCAACATAATGATAGAACACATACTTTTCTCTTTCAAATACTATGTGAAATAAGAAATGTTACAGCTATAAATAAATTCATTTTATTGTAAAATTAATTTAGTTACTAAAACTTAATTAAAAAATAGCTTATTTATAAAATGTCAACATAAACAAACCCAACTGACTTATACGGAGTTACTAACAAGCAGAAGTATGTGACGATAACCTTTGTAAAATGTACTTCCCCAAAAGTTCTCATGTCCTAGATCCTTTATCGCATTGACTAGTAATTAATAAACCACTTCCATAAAATACCGCATTGTGAATCACCCATCATTGCTTTTACTTGACAGAACCCTCCATCTATCTATCTGTCTGTTCATTCATCCATCCATCATTCACAGAACAAAACCTCATCTCCGTACGAAATCTCCCATACCAGGAATCTCTCCAGCTGCAAATAACATTATGATTGGGAAATCTTTCTCAATTAGCAGTGGCCAATCATCACACACAGACCATGCTCACGAAATGCAGTCACGGGCCAGGGCACTTTTCCAGGTACTGCACAAATATACAAAATACTTAACAAGATGCTCCTTGTTCCCAAACCTGTACAGTATCTTTCCATGAATGAGCACTCTGTTAGTCTGTTTCTATTCTGAAACCAACAACAGTTTTAGCACTGCCACACGGCCTCTCCCAAGGTCAAATAGCACAGAAGTGGCCTGAAAAGCCTGAAGCCCCATGCAGATAGTCTCCTATTACACATTTGAGATGTCTCTTCCCTGCAGTGAAAATTTCAAATTGGGTCTTAACGACAAAGGAGAACTTATTTGATATTTTTCTTCAAGAAACCGAGAAAGCAGCCAGTCAAAGGGGCTGCTAAGAATATGAGGTTTCCAATGCAAGCAAGACTGGAAAAAGCCTTGGAATGAGGACCTTCCACTATCACCACACTGTATCCAACTTATATTTTAAGCACAGAAATAGTTCTGGTGCCTGCAGTATAAGAAGGACATGGAACTGTTGGAGCAAATCCAGAGGAGGGCCATGAAGCTCATAAGAGGACTGGAGCACCTCCCCTGCAAACACAGGCTGAGAAAGTTGGGTCTGTTCATCCTGGAGAAGAGAAGGCTGCATGGAGACCTCATAACAACCTTTCAGTATCTGAAGGAGGTTGACAGGGAAGCTGGGGACAGACTTTTCATCAGGAACTGTAGTGATAGGACAAGGAATAAAGGGTACAAACTGAAAGAGGGGAAATTTAGGTTAGATACTAGGAAGAAATTCTTTACTGCAAGGGTGGTGAGATACTGGAAGGGGTTGCCCAGGGAGGCTGTAGATGCCCCAACCCTAGCAGTGTGCAAGACCAGGTTGGATAAGGCCTTGAGCAACCTGGTCTTGTGGGAGGTGTCCTTGTCCATGGCAGGGAAAACTGGGACTAGATGATCCTTAAGGTCCCTTTAAACCCTTTAGCATTCTGTGATTCTACTGGAAAACTTGCTGCTCAATTCCAGCGCAGAGACAAACAGACCAGCTCTGTGTCAGAACAACAAGCTTAATCTGTAGGCCATGGAACTAAACTTCAAATCTAGTATTGGGCTAGAACTGTCTTTTTTGAACAACATTTCCCAGTATTTCAATCCCTTACACGGTAGCTAAGACTCCCTTTGAACACTCTCACAGATCCACAGACTGTTAAGAACTCAAGGTGGTGGCTACTCCTTCCCATTCCCAATACAAACTTCTACAGAACCAGAGCTCACAGCCACCAAGGATTCAGCCTCCATGGTTTATCAGCTACCTTTGACACTACTAATTGTGGTTTTCTCCTAAAATATTAAAATAAATGTTACTCTTTACAAATTTTAGGAGGGAAGTCCTCCTCTAGCTTTCAGGACTCTCTCTTCTTTTGACTAATCCTCTTGAATTTCTCCTTCATTATGCACTTTAAAGTACTCCTCCCCCACAACCTTCTCCAGCTTTTACTTTCAGGTCCACATGATCCTCAGGTTCACACAGACCTCACTGCCCTTCCCTTTCTTTCAGTATCTGTTGTCTGTGTAGTATCTTCTGAATTTGTTACTTCTTTACTGGCGATTCACAGACCTATCTCTTCTTCCAGTCAAGATAAAAACACAGCATCTGCCTATGAGTATCTAGATAAAGCTCAAGCTGGTTAAAGCAAAGGTGTTACCTTTCTTTCACAATCTGACTTGTTTTCGTAATTGCTGAGGATATTATGACTATCTGGTCTATAAACAGCTCTCATCTTCAACCTTCCTTCTCATCTTCAACCTTCCTATATGTACACCTTTACATCCTGCCGTATAACATTCTTTTTCATCCTGCTTCCTATCAGAATTCTGACATTTTGCATCACAACATCCTTTCTCCTGACCTTGAAAAGTGCCTTCTTGCCATGCTTACATCTACCCTGAATGCTGCTGGTAAGATCATGTTTCTAGACTGCATCTCTTTTATACTGCCACTTTTTTTCTGCTGGGCATTTTTCCATTGCGAAGCTCTGTTCTGTAACTTCAAACAAAAACTATACACCTTCACTTCCAAAGCCTTTGTGACCTGTCCCTTACTACCTTATCAGAACCCATTTGTTGCTATGAGACTGATCCTGCTTCTGACAGGATCCTGCCTCAGAGGCAGCCTACACATCTCACTCCTTCTGTACTCCAGCATGCACTTCACTATTTCCTACCAAGCTGCTTTCACACTGAGAGGATCCTTCTGCAAACACCTTCAAAGTAACCTGCTAATCATTCTTCTAAAACTCAGAAAAGCTTATTTTTGGCCTTCAATTTGTCTTTTTTCCTAATGGCTAAACTCTCATGAGCTGAGACTCCTGTCTATCATACTAACCAAGACTCCTTTATTGCCTCATCCTGCTTCCTATCTGTCTGCTACCCTCATCTCTCATACATCAACTACAAACTCTCTAGAGCAGGGTTTGTCATCTTTCAGATTGTCCTGTGCTTGTGCAGAACGCTGCGTATCAGGTTCCCACTCCACTACCAGAACAATTAGAGACACTGAGAAATGACTTTATTATTGTCATTGCCATAATCTCACACAAGATTAAAACACATTCTTTTCCCCTTACACAGCTCTAGGGATAAGACCCAGGTCCCTGCCACTCCTACTCAAGTAGCAACAGTCTGTGCAATACAGTGGAACAGCTTTATCTTTGTTTAATAAAAGGTAGTGCCACTACTGTAAAAATAGTGGTATAAACAACGCCCTTACTACATCATGCTGAAAACATCTAAGAAAAGCACCACCTCCCTACAGTGAAAGCTAACTCTGTGTTAAGCATAACCCACTCTCGTGTTATCAATGTGCTACTCCAGCATGGGAGCTTCACGTTGTACAATGTATTACTATACCCCTTGAATTTGTCAGTGCCACAATTATCACAACTGTTTCAGTTTGCTACCATCATTAGTGAGCATTCTTTTGTTATCAGCATTGTTGTTGCAGATTACTCACCGTCAGGTTTAAATGGGATTTTATTTTTGTAAAACCGGAGATTGCACAAGTCATTTTGATATCGAAGATCTTTAAAATTCTGCTAAAAGAAAAGAAATAGGACATTAACAGCCTACAAAAAACCTATCAAGACTATCCAGAAACCGATACTGTGCTCCTTGAATAATTTAAGGACAGAAAATTTTCAGAGTTTTAGTAACCACAGAGTTTTATTCATGCACCTAAAGGCTGAGATTAAGGATCAGCAAGTTCCTTCTGGCTGGTACCTTCTCCTACTGAGGCAACAGCAAGCATAGCAGCACCTTCACTTCAATCTCAAGGAACTTGAAAGACAAATAACAAGTCATCCAAACTTCTATAATCTTATAATCTACCCTCTTTAACATTCAAGGCACAAGCCTTTTCCTGGGCTCCTACTGCTGTTCCCATGCTTACACATCTTATGTGTTTGCACTTATGCTCAGGATGAAAAGACATTGCACAGTTTTGTTCCTCTCCCACTGGCATACACTGGGCCTCTGCATCAGTTTTTTGATTCCCATTTCTCATATTTATTAGGCAACATAAACGTTTAGGAATGCTTGGGTCATATGCTGTCTTCTATTAAAAAAGCAATTTAAACCCCTAAAATATTCTTACTGGGTACTGGTGTCTGTACTTGTATAAATCTCTTGCTGCGTAGAAGCTTCTCTTTGGCTTGGCTGTCAGCTCAGTTCCATCACCACTCTGAAACAGTCAGAAAGCAGATAACCATCATACACAAACACACCAAACAGTGAATTTGTGTAATATTAAAATAATTACTTTTCATGATGGATTTCAGCAATGTAAATAAATGCAAGTGCCTGCTGTTTGGTCAAACACCGAAAATCTCCCTGCTCCATACTTAACAACACACACTCTAAACCTAAATTAAAAAAATTAAGACAAAATACAAAAGCAAGACTATGAATATCCTTCCAACGAGGCTGAATATGATTTAAATCAACAGGTTGACTGTCATTTCCAAATGCAAGACTTCAAAGTAACCTAGCAAGTGTTAGTACAAGATGAACTAAGTGAACACGAAAATGCAGAGATACTAGTAATTTTGAACAGGAAATCATACTATATGTCATGTGTACATAGACTTAATTTCTATTATTGCACCCTGTGGAAGAAATGAGGAGTCACTCAAAAAAATTGATTCCGCTCTTTGCAATACACATGCAATGGGTTAAAGACAAGCCTAAAAAGGGAATTTCCCTGTGGCTGCACTGGGCATTTGCCTTTACTGTTGCCCGTTCCATGGCTTATCAATTGCACACTAATGACAAACAAGCATCTGTTCCCACTCTTCCTTTCAAAAAACCAGCTTTGACCTACCCGCAGGCAAAGCAAGCTTGCTCGAACAAGCAACACCCCTTGACACTCAGTTATTTGGCAGTAGTATCACCAGGTATCAAGCAGAAAGGGAAAGACGCTTATGCCTATTTAACTTTGCATATTTCTGAACCAAATACGAGCACGATACACCTAGCAAGCTAAAAAAAACCCGACCCAGCTGGTCCACTCTGCATTGAATTCTAAGTTGCATAAAATTACTGTCAAAGGAACACTTTATTTCTTTAGGGTCGGCATTTCCAAAGCCCCTCAAAGAACAGAAACTTGCTCTGAAAATTCCTCACACTCTCCAAGGAGTCACAAATCCACTGCCACATACGATCCAATTCTCAGATTTGCATCCCATTTGATTAAGAGGCCAAGTTACATACTCCATTTAATTTAAGGCAGAACATTCCCTGGAAAACAGCGGCAGCAGGAGTGACAACGACTCCAAGGCCTCGATTTTCTCCCAGTAACGATGGTGTGGATAAAAACGGGCGCATCCCTACTGGAGATTGCACAGCTGTGTTATCCCCAGCCGCTCCGTGCGATGGGCAGGTCCCGGGGCCCGGCAGTGCCGCAGGGCGGCGGGGACCGGCGGCTGCCCGGCCTGGGGGCTCGGCTCGGCCCGGCCCGGCCTCGCCCGTTCTCTGGCCCCGGGGCTCGGTACCGGGGCTGCCCGGCCCGGGGGCTCGGCTCGGCTCCGCCCGGCCCCGCCGCCCCCGCTCCGGCCGCCGGGCCCGCGGGCAGGTGGGGCGGGGGCGCGCCCGGCGCTGGCGGTACCTGCTCGGGGCCGGCGGCGTCCGGCTCTGCCCGCTCCCCGTCCTCCGGCGGGGCCGGCGGGGGCTCCCGGGGTCGGCAGTCGGCGGCGGGCGGCTCGGCCGGCTCTTCCCCGCCTCCCGCGGCGGAGCACACCCCCTCCTGATGCCGCGGCTCCGCCGCCTCGGGCTCCGAGTCGGTTTCCCAGGTGGAGTCGCAGTCCTCCACCGTGGTGGGCTCCTTGAAGCTGACCCCGCTCAGCAGGCTGCCCATCGGCCCGGAGGCCACGGAGGCCGAGGGCTGGGAGCGGCCGCGGGCTGCCTACGGCTGCGGCATGGCGGGGCGGGGCGGCGGCGGCCGGGGCTGCTCCCCCGCCCGGCCCCAGCCCACGGACACGCGCGGGGCGGAGCTGGAGGCGCCGGGATTTCCACAGGAGACACGCGCGCCTAGCCCTGGCGGCGGGCATCGGGCACCGGGCAGCGCCGGGCACCGCGGGACGGGCGGGCTCGCCCAGCGCCACCTGGCACCGGGACACCGGCGCCCGCAGAGAGAGCGGGAGTCGCCCCTCCGGGAGGTGCGCCCCGCGGGGAGTTCTCTTCGCGGTGTCCCCCGAAGGGTTGTGAGGAAAGCGAGTGCGGCTGTTCATCGAGAAGAGTGGGGATGGCGGCTGCCCGAGAGCAGTGGTGGGGGCAGAAGGTGCTTGTTCGGTGACAGAAGCAGTCGTGTTACCTGCAGTGTGCGAGCACCGGCTGTCCAGTGGGCACGGGAAGGGTTGCGGTGAGGTGGACATCAAGAAATATACATGTGCCACAGAGGGAAGGAATTGGAGGCGGGGGGCAATACTGTAGTAACCAGCCAATTTCAGGTGCTTCTGAGAGTTTGGGGATAAAACTGACATGATGTTCGAGGATGGATTTGTCAGGAGCAGTGGCAGTGTATTTTATATGTGGCTAGTGCACACCATTTGGACAGAAACAATGCCTGAAGACCTGATGAGCTGAAAGCTTAGCACACTATCCCAGTGCCTGCTCTTGCCCTCATGATTAAAAATGTGTTCCTCATTTCTAACCATGATTGACAGGTTTTAGTTCACACTCAGGAATTTCTGCCTTTTCTGTAAAGACCATTGTGTGGTGTCTAGTGACTGCTCCTAAAGATGTGTATTATCATCAAGTCATCTCAGTCCTCTTCTTGGTAAACCAAGCAGGTTGAGCTTCTTCAGCCTCTCTCCATAAATTACCTTTCACATTCCCTCAGCATTTTTGTGACTTTTTTTCTGGCGTTGCTTGAATTTTTTAGCATCCTCTTTGAGTGCAGGTACCAGCATTTTAACTGCATGTCAGGATCATCAGTGTAGAAGTGATTTCATCTATATATCCTTGTTTCCCCATCCACTCTCTCTAAACTGAAAGTTCATTTTAACTCAAGTTGCCACATTGTCATGCTTAGATGCCCTCATGTCACTCTCGTACATAACAATCCTTCAGATTCATTTGAAGTGTATAAGCTGCACACACTGACACAGAGGACAAGAAATTACTGGGAATGCCCTGGTTTGTCACGCCTTGTTCCAGCAAATGTATTCAGAGACGCAGCTCACCTGGATGCAAACATAGCTGTGTGGTTGAGCTGTCATTCTGTCATATAGCTCAGTCTGCCTCTAGTGCCATGCCTCTGCTACCTCCCACCATCACCTGCCTTGCCCTTCTTCTCCTCTGCTCTTCATGAAGATTAATGAAGCCCATTCAGCCTTTCCAACACCCCTTAGTCACTATCATGCCAGCTGTTGTGCTCCTTAGGACCCAGCTACTCCCACTCAGTCCAAGATCAAAGCTGGTGACCCAAGCCAAGAAACCCCTCCCACCCCCAACCCAGTAGGTGTTCAAGGTCTACTGGAACTTTTTTGAAATGTGATATTCAGGGAGGTCCAGCCTCGTTTTTGCCGGTGTACATTGTTTTAATAAGGAATAAGAAATCCCCACCAAGAAAGCACAAGAAAGGCTGTAAGAGGGCAAGCAGTAAGGCTGGATGCTAGAACTGCAGTTGGGGGAACAGTCTTTTATAAAACTCATGTCTCAACATTTTTTGAGAGTTCCCTCTTCTTTGACCTTATTTGGAGGAAAGGCAGATTTGTTTCCTGCTTTGGCAGTATCTCCTCCCACGTTGTTGGCATAGTTTGAAGGAACTGACTTAAGAAATTCTGATGTCTGGAACACATTTGCTTTACCTGCTGACTAGCTACTCCCGTGGACCAACATCAACCAGTACAGACCAGCTTTGATTCCTCTCCTCTGCTACAGCTTTTGTCAATGCTCCCTCACAAATGATTGCATTTATACTAGGACAGTGGAGTCTCAAAAGCATGCATCAAAAATCAGGTGAAGCTTTTTATGATATTCAGTTTGCACGGCAATTAATCCCACAAACTAAAGATCTTCATGAAAGAAAGCTCAATTCCTTGTGCAAATAACTGCGCCTTATTATAGAAAACTTGGTTTTACCTGAAGAGCAAGGCTGTCAGCCAAGTCTCAAAGCTGCCAGCCAAATCTCATCACAGAACTTTAGGTAGATTTTTAAATGAGATGGATCTCAGAGCACTTGGGAGAACTGGGAGTCAAATAAATTGGTGGAAGAGCTCACCAAACCACTCTCCATCATTCACCATCAGTCAAAATCACCCATACAAATTATTTCAATTTTAGCTGGCGTCAGTTCTCATGCAATTGGTTTTCACCCTTTAGCTTATCACTGGGCAGTGGCCAATTGTGCTCGGGAAAGGAAGACTGAACAGCTCTTATGAAGATCAACATGAAGCAAGAAGTGCTGGTTAGACATCTGTGGGGCATCTGCTTTGTGCCTATTGAGACCTGTCTGCACTCTTGTTCAGCTGAATGAGGAATGAAAGAGTTCCTCCCCTGAAAATGTCATCAGCTATTTTTGTCCTCAGTTACTTGCAACGTCTCTCAGCTGCCCTGAAGGACACAGGTTGGACATTTTGGGATAAGAATACTCTAAGCTTTGGTTGTGGTGGGGTAGGTCTGCCCTTTGTCAGGTGTGTGCATTTTTCCCATGAACTATGTCTACTTTCACAGTTGCAGCTTATTGCTGGTTCTGGTTGTGAACTAGAAGCAGTCAGGATTCATGCAGAGGCTCTAGCACATAGCTTCTTAGGGTGGCATTTGAGAGCTTGAACAGATTCCTACAAAATGTATCTTAATTCAGTTATCTTACAGTCCTAACTGGTAGTCATTTTTGCAAAGGTAGTGAAAAGCCAAGATGACCTGATCGATCAAATAGTCTGACTGTCACATAGCACAGGCCAGAGGTGAAGAACAACAGAAGACCTAGGGGATTGCAAACCACTGTACATCAAATACAGACTTTCATAATGCTTATAAAAAAATAAGCATTTAACTTCTGATTATATATTTATATACATTTATATACATTTTAAACAGCATGGATTAATCAAAACCACTTTTTTTCCTTTCATGAGGGTATTGTTTTATAAGACTTCAAAGTGGAAACCACATTGCTTTCTCAAAGCTAATGCTGCGTGTATATCTTGTGATAACTGTAAAAAATTATTAAAAATTAAAAATGAGGTAATTGTAATACTTTATCATTATCTTGGGAGGATGCTTTGAATAGGATACCAGAGAGGTCAATTAACAACTGTGGAGAGACTTACCAACCTAATATTATGGTGATATAAAGCTGGTAGGGATTATGCATCCTTAGAGGATATAGTAGACACAAAACCACTTTGATAAATGCCAGAGGGGTGTAAAATAAATAACGTTGGTAAAATGAAATTTAGTTGAGATAATGTAAAGCGATTCATAGTGGATACTTATACAAAGGTACATTTAGGAAATGCAGAAAGGCAGCAATACAACAGAAATATCTGGGAGCTACAGTATTATTTACATACATTCAGTCAAGTGCCCAAAGTCATACAGGTATGAAAATGTTTTGTATGCAATAGGTGTAACGACTGGTATTTTAGTGGGGTTTGTAACCTCACTGGCTTATTTTTGACTATGGTGAATTTTAAATCTCTTCTTTAGTTCAGTTATGTCCCAGATTGCTAAATGCCAAACTTGATGTAGTAGCTGGAGAAGGTGAATCTAATTTATAAAGTTCTCCATAATTTCTCTCTAGTGAATGTCACTGGAAATGATTAACTAACTGTAAACTCAGAAGTCAGGTTGCATATTTGCCTGAATTTGTTTCTATTGAAATCTGAAATTAATTTGCAGAGAAGAAAAGGCTTCACATAAATCATGCTGGACATGACAGATCAGTGTATTAAGCTCACTAAAGCCAGTGGAAGTTCTTCCAATTTTTGCTGGGTTATGATTTCTGCCCTGAACACCTTAACTAAAGCCCTGTTTATTGGAGTGTCTTTCACTAAAGGTCTGTAAAAGGTCACAGCCAAGGTAACCTCAGAACAAATTAAAAAAGGAGTGTTTTACTTTCAGATTATCTGTGTAGGTGGTCAGAGAAGTAGTCTCAGTCTAGTCCTTAAGCCTTAAGATTCTGCTTGTTTTCCTCCCAGACTGGCCTTTGAAACACAGTGTTAGACTGCAGCCAGTTTCTTGAGAGAAAATTGATCCAGTTGTAGGATGCAACTGGATCTAAATGAGCTGCTGTGCAGCGACCCCTGATTTATAGCTAGGGTCCTACATCATCCTTGCGATGGACCGAAGCCAGTTGCCTGTGTTGGCACCATCAGCTTTCATGTTGTGGGGCTTGTCTACAGTGCATCAGCAGGTCAGCTGCCTGACATCACTGATAAGAAGTGACATTTATTTACCAGAAATTCACACAGGGTTAGGTGAGATGTCATTAGTTTTGCCGAATGGTTCCTGGGCCGCACCTGGCAAGCTTGTAATTCTGGCAGTGGAACCTAGAAAGACAAATTGAGAGTGTGATTCAGAAGCCCATATGTGGCATCCAAGTGCCCTTGGAGATCCCTCGGCGTATCCGTGTTCTGCTGCAGAAGCCCACTGGTGCTCCATTGGCTCAGTAGGGCCCATGGTGATGATACATGGAGGTTTACTGGCTGCTCTAGGTCATCTCCAAGGGAGTGATGCACCTGTTGGTGCATATGCTGGTATATGTTGGTATATATGCATATGTTGGTATATATGCTTATCACATATAGGCATAGGCCAACTGAGGCTGGATGTGACTGGTACGTTGGCTGCATCACTTTGAAACCTACTGGACTGTATTGACCACAGTTATGTTTATCTAATGGACTATTTCACCCCTAGTTAGTTTTTGGCATACATCCCTGTGTAAACAACTACATTTAGGTATTTTCACAAACTTGATTCTGCCCCTAATCTCCCCGAGCATCCATACCCAGTTGGAAAGGTATACTACAGACTGCTTTCAGCAGTAGCTATGTAAATGGACATTTCTGACCCGATTGCACACAGGACCTCCTGTCTTCAACTTCCAGAATTTCTAAATCAGGCACTTTCTACCTGTGCCAGATGTAAGACGTGACTAAGTGTACTCAGAGTAGGCCCAACCTACCCAAAACTCTGTGATTGTCTTCTCTGGGACTAAACAGAGACACAGACTGGTATCTTTCTGGAGCCTGAGCAGGCTTCTCATTTGGGGAACTTATATGTCCTGAGGTATCTGACATGTAGATGTCTAAGCCTGAACTAATCACACAGCAGTCTCTGTGTTAGTCAACAGAGGAAAAACAGGTACCTCCAAAGGATAATCCATATCATCCTAAAACAGGCACTTTAAATACATAAGCTAAATCACTAGAGAGTTTTTTGTATCTACTGATTATAAAGGAAGCCAAGGTCTAGTCAAATTCAAGTTTAGACATCAGACTTTTGAAACGCAAAAATTACATTACATGACCCAGTCCCACATTCTTGAAGATTTCTGAAGCTATTAACTTTTGAATACCCAGCTTCCACAGGAACAGAGAGGGCACCCAAATGAACTGGTGGTGACCATCCCTTTCCCTGGCATACCATGTATTAGTGAGAGGCTGAGAGGACCCTTGCTTCAGAGTATCTGTTACCAGATGTGTAGAACTCGGGAGCTCAAATCTTTTTAGGAAGAGACAGGGCTTTAACTTTCCTGTCACATCCTACTGAATTTCTTATGTATAAGATCAAAAAGATATGGAGATGAACAAGAAAATTGCCTCCTCCTTGGTCTCTGAATGAATAGCAAGTCTTTGGCTCTATGACCAGCAGAGAAGTGTGAAAGGGTAGAAGGAGATCATAGCATCATACAACCCCAGTATGTCATTTGCTGTGCTCTATATCCTCACCTAAACACAGCAGAAATTGTACAGAGCCCCTTTCCCATCCATAATGAGTAGGCAATAATGAACCCTGTTCTACTGTGCTTGCATTAAAAGGCCTCACTTTAAGGTGACATAAAGTCAGAGCGTCTCCTGTGGGTGCAGCCAAGTGGTACCAACATAGAACCGTCACTAGTTTGGCCTCCCTCTGTCAGCTGAAAGAGCAGCACACACAAGCAGTAATACTTCTGTTTGACTAGACTAGGAGCTCATGCTGTCCCTGTAAAAGATATTGCCAATAAACCATTGTTTCAAGACCAAAGACTCTGCTCATTGTTAGTTGAGTTTTTATGTGACTGTGTGAATTTATGTAGTCGGGATGGCAGCATAGCTGTTTCAAAGATCTAATTGACGTCAAGACTGATGTGATTCATGGGAGTCTTAGGATCCCTGTCAGTGAAAAAAGTCCATGTTAAATGGTATGCATTTGTGCAGTTCTGTAGTTTGCTTTTTGGTGGATGATTGTGGATTTCATACGCTTCATCAAGGATAATTTGAAAGTGCCTAAAATCACTGGTCTTTGACAAACTTCTCAGCAGTTAGTTCCAGCCAGAGGTTGGCACAAGGCCAAATTACACAAGTGGGACAACTGCAGGCAATGGCTCTGCCACCACCTGCTTTTCATCCTTTTCCATATCATGCCTTGTATGTCATCTGTAGAAAACCTATATAAATACATAAACTGGGGAAGAAGTTCATCAGGGAAGCCATTTTTAATTAGGTCACTGATGCTCCACAGGGTTTTTAGCTGTAATTAAGGTGAACACGCATAGACTAAGATACAAAAGCAAGCAAACAAACACAAGAAACAGTAACTACCAACAATGCCGGTTTTCATGTACTTTTCACAGGCTCAGTGGTTTTTACAACTATTTGGGCTAGTTCACTTAGTTAAACTGTTCTATACAGCTTTAAAACATGGGTCCACACCAGCCCTGCCTGTTACTCTTTGATGGCACCTCCAAGCAACCCTTCCCCAAGCCTGCCAATCTTTGTGTGACTGCAGGATGGGCAAGCTGGAGGGAGATGACTGCAGAATTGAAGAATCCCACTGCTTTGGAGTGATGAGGAACAAGACATGGCATACAGTCTGTGATTTGAGATGGAACTGAAGCATATGATACTTCACACAATATCAGATTCAGAGAAAACTCTGTCTGCTGTCGGTGCACACATTTCTGGAATGAAAGGAGTAGGGGTTTTTAAAATCTATCTCTCTGTCCCTGTAATATTCCCTATCACAGACTTCCTTAGATCACCACAGGACAGCCACATCATAATGCTGTTGTGTTCTTCTGTTCTGAAGAAAACATGTTAGTAGAGCCTGCAAAAGCTTCTTCCCCTTTATCTCTGTGGAGCCACCAGTACAAGACGGTAAGTTTAAAGAGATGAAATTCTGCTTCTGTGACATGGGAGAGCTAAGAAGGCATAGGGATGATCTTTTCCTGATATGGCGAATCTGAGTTATGTGGTAACACATAAAGATAACAAATGTTCACTTTAGGAATCTGATGCAATGAACAAAATTATCTGAACACAGTGAGCACGTGCAGTATTCCAGAATTAGCCCATTTCATTTTGTAACATGCCCTATTACAGCGTGAAGCCGCCTGGCAGCTGGAATACAAGCAGCTTTTGATGTGCTTGGGAAAGAAGTTGCTATACTTTCACATTGTTTTTTGACCAGGCTGAATGAACCAGTGGCATCCAAACGGGCTCACTTCTGTCTGAATGAAGAGATGAGTAAATAAGCGCCTCATTGTCCTTTTGGATGTGGCAAAGTGGGTCAGCAAAATATTGGTAGTAATGTGCTAAAATACAAGGGTGCTTTTTACTTCTTTGTTACATCATAACCAGGGGTTTGCTTTGCAGCTGTGTTTGGGAGGAGTCAATTTAAAAAAAAAAAACCACACACCTAAGTGAGCTGGGAAATTCCAGTATTAGGGGATGAACAAAGATCTACAAATTACACGTTAATCAGTAGCATTGTTAAAAAATACTAAAAGCAGAACTAAAAAAAGCCCACATTGTCACCATAATTACAGATAATTTCAGAACTAACAGTGGATAAAGCTGTTAAGATACTTTGTCAAACAAAGGTCATTACAAAGCAAAACACACGCCAGGATACAGGCAAAAGAGTACAGCCAAATCCATACTCAGGAGGCAGACCTGAGGACAGACACAAAAGGAAAGGTCCAATCCAGACTAGGGATGGGAAGTAAGGAACAGTTTCCTTGGGGGGTAAATGCATCTTGCTCAGGGGACAGAAGGATCCTTACCAAGAGGCTAAGAACAACTAAATAATACACTTGCATCATCACTGTCATAGCCAAAAAAATCCCCACACTAAGCCTACAACAGAAATGTATAGCTAAAAAGAGGAAATTTCTCTTCTTGATATTAATGTTGAAAAGGACAAAGCCCAATTGTTTTTTCCTAACGCCATTAAAGCAATGGCAGTTCCTGGCCTGTGGTCTTTGTGGTGGGGTTTCTTTGTAGTTTAGAGGCTACAAGTTAAGATTAGGAGATAGTGTTAACACTGTATGGAACACAGGAGAAAAAATGCATGATGCATGTTTATGCTCACTGAATGAATTCTTCAAAAGAATCAGAATGAAAACAGAAAATAAAGATTGCTAGCCTTGCATGAGTAACAATATTGAGTGCTCTGGATTTTTTTTTGCGGGGGGGGAGCTGGCTGAAACTCTGACACAAACAATTCACTTCCATGCAGGTGCTTGCTGTTTCTAGAATGCAGTGATCGTCTCCCTGTTCTGCTTCAGATGAAAACAACTATTCATTTCTGTATTACATTTCTATGCAATTTGTCACCCTCTAACACCACTCACAGTCTTCCTTAAGCAGGGAAATATTTGACAGGTCTGAGGGCGTGCCAGAGTGAAAAATTAAGCACCTACGGTAATGTAAACATCGTGTTCAGGCTAAAAAGATAGAATAGGAGCAGCCCTTTTCAGCACCATCGGTTTGAGCAGACACAGCGGTGGGACGTGTATCTAACTGCTTTGGTGTGTTCTTTCATTTACATTACAAAGGAATGTTTTTGGCAGGAAGTCAGTGTAAGCAGCATTCATTATTCCTTTAAGGGGCTTGATAATTCAGTATGTTAATATGCTGCAGGCTATCAATGCTGTTAACCATCCACCAAGATATAAATTAAACTTTGTTCCAACCATCAGTATTTTTGTATGCAGTCCTGAGATTAAATGGGACTGGAGATCTGACCATGGGGAGAAAACCAGTGATGGTTGATATGTTTGTGAGACATTTTGGGCCAGGCAAAAACCATCAGGACATGAATAAGACATGTGAAA
Organism: Empidonax traillii; assembly: GCF_003031625.1. Classification (NCBI taxonomy): domain Eukaryota; kingdom Metazoa; phylum Chordata; class Aves; order Passeriformes; family Tyrannidae; genus Empidonax; species Empidonax traillii. The sequence goes on along the minus strand of NW_020955332.1, from coordinate 1,173,138 downwards.
GTAGTCATCATTAGCACACTGGGTATCAAAACGACAGAAAATAAGACAAGTGATTCAATCTGACCAAAAAAAAAAAAAAAATCCCCAACCAAACCAACCCTCAAGTATATCTCTGAAGTCTGGATCAGATATGGAAAGAAGAAACAGGCTTCTCATGCAGCTTTGGGTGTCTCTAAATGGTTGCTCAGAGTGCCCTTACAGTCAGGGGAGAAAAAGTGGAACTTTAGGTCATGAATCATTTAATCCTAAAATAGACATTTAAACTAGGTCCAATGAAGTACCTCCTTCTTTGTCTACTTTATAAAGGGAGAGCATCTGACTTACCTGCATGTAGACATCAACACTGAAGATATCTAAAGTTACCCAAGGAGCGATCCATCTCCAGTACTTAGACACATTTTACATGAGCTGAGCTTATTCTGTTTGGCCATCTGACAAACTCAGCTGCTTTAAAGGACTCTTGCAAAGCTTGGTCCTCCAGGGCAGCAGCTCCACACTGCATTGGTGTCATGTGGAAGTCAGAGCACAACTCTCAGCACCCAACTTTTCTGAAATGAAATAGCTGATGAGTCTCCACAGACAGGCTCAATGGAGAACGAAGAAAGAGGAAGACTGCCATAGCAAGAGATTCACAACTGTAATCTGACATTGAGGCTGCATCTATATTACTGTTTTAGCCTGGATCAGAAGAGAGCTTCTAAAGCCAAGTTCCCAATCCTTCCACCTACTGGGCTTTGGCTTATATTATTCATTCACACAGTGTCTGAGAACATTAACTTTTTTTAATATATATATTATAAATATAAAAATAAACAGGAAGATGGAATCCAGGAGCGTACCCAATACACTCCAGATGCAATGGGTATTTAGTCCAGAGGACTAGGTTAGGACTATTCTGAAGGAAAAAAAAAATCACTATCAGTTTTATAGTGTTGTGTCAGGTTCTCAGCACTGACTGTTTTGTTCTTCACACCTGCCACTGCTTTGCACTACCTGCTAATGTGTCTTCCAGGAGGAAGAGCCCCATGCTCCATTAACCATTGGAGGAGTTTAGAAAGATGAGATAGCTAAATTAGTGTGCTAAAAAGTGAATGAAACAAGTAACTGCCAAATGGATAGTAGGCTAGCTTTCAAAAATTCAGTATTTTACCAGAGGAAACATCCATTAATCAAAGGCAGAAGAAAGTCTGGCACAAGTCATGAGGTAGTGAATTAACTGAGGTTGTAAAATACCTGTTGATTACCTCTTATCTGTCTGATATGGCTGGTAAATTCAAAATATAAATTGGGCTTTTGTTTTCAAAATACAAATTGGGCTTCACGACTTCATCCGAGCATAAATTGTTGTAGACTAACGTTATTACCTACCAGTTATCATGGCTGCAAAAGAACAAGGCAAACTGCAAAACAAAACACCATTTCCAGCACTACTGACCTTGCTGCCTTATACACTGAGTGCAATCCCTCAAACTTGTACCTGCTCCAAGTGGGGCCTCACCTGTAAGCCACAGTTTCTTCAGGGCTATACCTCCTATACCTACTGCAACCACAAATCCAAAACGCAGCACCATATGGGCTGCTATGAATTAAGTTAATTCTGCCGCAGCCAGACCACGACACTTTGGAGCTTCTGCTCCAGGTGATCATTACAAGAAATGCTTCCCATGACGTTATCTATGAGTGCCTTCATTGCTTCACAAGCTTTAGGGTCTTTCTCATGCAATTTATACTTTCAGGGAAGTTACAAAAGCCTTCATCCTTCCTATAAACAAATGGACACTTTTATTCCCAGGAAGAAAAAAAAAAAATCATACTTAGCATACTTGGTTCTTCTAGCATCTTTGAACAGGCTGACCAGGGAAGTGGCTGAGTCACCGTCCCTAGAGGTATTTAAAAGATGTGTAGATGCGGTCCCAAGGGACATGGTTTAGAGGTGGACTTGGCATTCCTAGGTTAATGGTTGGACTTGATGATCTTAGAGGTCTTTTCCAACATACATGATTCTAATAATTCTGATTTTTAAAAATAGATTTGCCATGTTTCCATAGTTACATTGTTAGCTTTTTTTAAAGAGAAGTAAACTCTTTCAATCCTTCATAGTTTAATCTGAGTATGTGTACACACTGAGTTTTCCTGAGAAGGCTACGCAGAGTTAAATTCTATCAAAGCTACTACCAAAGCATCATAATATCTTTTATTAAAAAAAACACAACCAACAACCAAAAAAACCCCAAAACCACTCCAACCAACCAAAAAAATCTTCAAACGAAACCCCAATATTTCTGAAGTATATTGGAAGAAGCTATCTCATTAGTGTTTTGCTCTGTAAAACAGGAGCATTAAGGAAAAATATCTGTAGAACAACTTTACCTCTATACCTTATAAAATTCAAATGTTGTTGCACTGGTTTTCTGAGATAGCATAAAAACACCAGAATGGTTAAATGTAACATTCTACAAGGAACCACAAAAATTTAGTTTCTGCATAGTCTGTACTAGACTAAATGGACACAATTCAATATATCTCTTAGTAGCTAATGCTCTTTAAAAACCAAAACTTAAGATCAATCCTTGAGATTTTTTGTTCAAAGTATTCCTACTTTCCTCAAATATAATCAGACATTAATAGAATTGTATTTTCTCTGCATGGTGGTACAGACAATTCTGGTCCTCCTTAGGTATCTCTGCTTACAATACAGCTTTACACACTAATGTAATGCTGCTTCTTCATTCTTTAACTTATTTATTCATTTTTAAAGGAAGTATACATTAAAACAACCATGAATTCTTCTACTAAAAGCATTTACTTCACCCTAGAATGGAGACGGATAACAAAATTAAGTGATATAACAATTTAGAAAAATCATAGAGCTTGAGCTGTGAACAAAAGTTACATCCTTCCTTATGCCTACTTTTCGTAACAGCAGCATAGCTCCCATTTTCTTCGTAAATGAACCAGACATTGCTTGTATTAAACTAACATCCACAGGTCCCAATCAAGGATTTAATGTGCCATGCCCCTGTACAAAGTCATGGCAGCTACATCCCTAACCTTGAGTAACTCACTTGGGATCTCAGCTCATGTAGGCGCTGCTGCGGAAGTCACATAGCATATGGCAGTACAGCAGCACTGTTCACCTACAAAACTAGCTTGAAACTAAGACAAAATGCAAGCAAGGGACGTGAAAACTGAACAGAAATAGCAAGGGAAGGTGGATGAGATGGGTAACACTGAGAAAGTGGTGTGCCTTCACTTTGGTGGGCTGCAAGCAGATGGTGCAGGACTAGAGGATGGATCACTTGGTTTCTTAGCCCCAAGGTTTACCTTGAATTCCCATCAGGCAAATGTTGGTGAGATATCATCACCCATCCTGTACAATGCTATTCCCCCACAACAGATGAAGTGGACACCAGTACCAGAGCCCTGTCCTGAGGGCACAGACCACAGAGTCTGGCAGCAGAGCTGATCCTGCTTCTTCAGATGCAGGTGGATTTGCCTGCTGCCAAGGTAGAAGGTTTGCACCCAGGCTGACACCAGCACAGGCTACAGAAATGCCCACACCTCTGCCCCCTGAGGGGTAGATCCTAATGTATCTATTCTCTACAAAGCTGAGTCACTGGGTACAAAGATAGCGTTCAGTTTGATGTGACATACCCGACAAGGCATTCAAAACAAGAATGCCACATTGACAAGCTGCTGGAGTAAACAGTAACCTAAAGAATTTAACTGAGAACATGCTCTGTACGATCTCTGCCTACTCAGCCCAGCTAGTGAAAATCAGCTTTCTTCCACTCCCATACTGAGTTCTCGGTCCCTAGTGTGATGTTAACTCTGCATAGATCTAGGCTGAGCATTCCTCCAACACTAAGCAAGAGGTAGTTACAAAGCTGTTCTTTCAGCTGCTGCTCTTACACCAACGCTCGAGGTTCCCTGAATGAAGATTGTACGCCATGTTCATACACTTCAGTGTTAGATAGCAAGGAAAGAGGCTGTGATTCAGGTGTGTGGTAATATCTGAGGTGTCCAGGAGTATCCAATAAGGTATATCACAGTTAGTGACAATCTAACCAACACAGCTCAGGAAGCCTAAAAATTACTTGCCCTGCTGTAAAATAGACACATCATGGCTAGTCAGCTGAGGCTCTCTGCTCTCACTGAAATGGGTCTACACAGCAGTAGCAAGGCTCTACCCTAAGGCATCACCCTTGCCTAGTTTTTACTTTCATGATAGTGTAGTGGTTGGGTGGTAGGTTGTGGCAACTACAGCAGTGAGCTATTCACAGAAGAACCACATAGCAAATAGGTATCACAAAAAACCACCCCCAAAACCATCTGTCCTTCTTATTAGAAATGTTACAAAACATTCCTTCATTTTATTTTATGACACCAAAAGGACAGCATTTATGTCATGTTTTGGTATTGAAATGATCCAAAGTCATAAAGCCTCAATTCAACTGAAGTTAGACACTTGCTAAGCTAAGGCTGGCATCGTTGTGACCCAGGCTGTCTTCCCCCATGCATATATACCCATCTGCTATTTTCCTTCTGTTATGCCAAGATTATCCATCATTTAGGGTAGGGGAATACCTTTTATTTTGTGTCTGTTCAGGACTATGTGCTACAAGAATACAAATCATCAGTACCACAGTGCCTGTGATGATTTATTCTCCCCTGCTAGCTTGCCTCCTCTGCAGGAAGCCTGAAATCCTCCCATGCTTTTTATGAAGGGGCATGTACTTTTTTAACACTTTCATCCCCAGTAGCTGGAGAAAACAATTCAGGATAATCAATATATTAAGATTTACGGCTAAGTGTCAACATAGCAGAAGCCAGAACCACTGGTTATTTTCTTTAGGAACAGGTGGTGTCAGATGCTCCTGGCAACCAAAACCAGTAAAGGGGTGACAGGTATGCAACTGAGCAAACAAGGGTCAGGTTTTGTTCATAGCTTGAGCAGATATGCCAGGAAACAGGATGAAGCCAGGAGAAGAAACTGGACTTCCATTGCAGAAGCTTTCTGCTGGTATTTGTAAAGTAATTACATCACTAATTCTGCAAGAAGGAATCTCTCAGAAATCTGTTCCTGCTAAGGAAAGTGCAGTAGCTATGGTTACCCAGCAAACAGGGAGAGGAGGCAAAGCTGTTCCAGTGCTCTGGGCACCGTACACCATTTTTAACACCAAAAGCCTAGTTTTAGCTTTCCAAACAGAGTGATGAGAACAGCCACCCACGTTCCCCATTACAGTGAGTGTGTGTATATATAATAGGTGTGTGTGTGTGGCTCTGCATGTGTGGGTATGCATATAGATCTATAATAGGATGACAGGATGACAAAGACAACAAAAAAGGAGTCAGTTTTTAGATCACCATGCGACTATGAAGTTCACAATGTACTCACAGGCAACAATCTTGTACACTTGGTTAGTCAGCCCAGGGCCAACCCCATGGGACTTTCTCCAGGGAAGTTCTGATGCCACAAAGAGGAAATGGGTGTCTTTAGTGGCCTCTGAGGATTGCTCAAGAAGTATGGGCAGTGCCCTGTAAAGGAACTACGTCTACATTGCAGGTTTAGTGCAGTCGTTCTAGAGAAATTTCAATTAACCCTAAAGCTAACATGCATAGGTGCTGCTGTAGTGTAGCAGCAGCAATGTGGAACTTGGCATATACCATATCCCACCCTGACAAACTGAGTAAATATTTAAGCAACTAATCCACATTGAATTTCACATAAAATGGCTTCACATACTCATCGAGCTCATTAATGGGTGATTTTGAAACAGGGTGAGCATAGTTTAGTGGGCTGTAGCTCTGTCAGATAGTGATTCCTATCGTGGGTGGGAGTGGAAGGATCAGACAGAGTTATTAAAAAGCTCTGCTGCTGAGTCACGAGGTGCAGAAAGGGCTGCCTTGCTTTCTAAACCCCTTCTCAGAGAGGAGCCTAGGTGAGACTGGATATAATCATAGCCTAGGATTATGTCAATAGTTTAAATTTAAGGAATTTATACAGGTGTGATTGAACCACTTTCGTCCCACAGGTTTTAACGCTTGGCAAAATGAGAATATTTATATAAAATAAATAGTTTATTATTACAAATGATCAGACAAAGATTCTAATCAGAAGTATTTACTCCACAATACAAACGCTAAAAATCTACTAATAGAGTATAAGATAGCATAAAGTAGTATAGTGCACTGTAACAAAGCAATTATTGAAGCAGTTATATTAAAGTTAGCAAAAAGAAATAATTATTAAGTAGAGATTTGATGTAACCCACCCATACTAATGCTCCTGGGGAGATCTCTTTCACTCAGCCTTGAGGAGTACCCTTGGAAGGCATCCCCAGCCAAGGGAGGAATCTTCACACGCACCCTCCAAGAAGGGTTATGTCAGAAGAACCTGACTGCATGAGAGGGGACTGGAATTCTATAATATAAAATGATTGACTGCTAGTCACACATTTGAGGCCATCTACCAGCTTATCTGTCAAATCAGACTTCAAAAAGCAGAATATGTATTCAAAGTCTGGTGAACCAGAATGGTTTTAGCATAATTATCACCAAGACAACACCCTGGCTCCAGCAGTTGATCTTGCATGATAGCTGATTGGATTTTAGGTCTTATCAGGGTGGATCTATCCTGCCACAATTCCCCAGGCATGGATTCAGAGTCGGTATGCCTGCCGAGCTATCAGATAGAGATAACTATCCATCAACAGATAGAGCAGGGCCCCCTGCTTTGACACCAGCTTCTAGATGAAATAGTGCTGAGAGACTCTGGAGTCCAGGCAGACTTGGCAGATATGACATGAGATTTCTGTGAGACAAGTGTCTTTTTGGGATAGTAGGTAGGAACCAGGAGGACAGCACAAGGGCATCTTGGCCAGCACTGGACACCTAATCATGTCTACCTGTCAGCTGGGTGTGTGAACTACCTGTAAAGTCAAGGCAGACTTAGTCAAAAGATGCTGGAGATTTATTCAGCTTGATCCAGAACACCCAATGCAAGGCTGGTAGGTAGGACACAGGATTTAACAGAATCTTCTGGAGCAGCCGCTGGAGGCCAGGCAGGATATTAGTAAATAACTGTGCTTGGGGATCTGAACTGAGCCCAGAGCAGCTACTACTGGAAAGTCAGAGTAATTTACAAGAAATTAAACCAGACTCTATATCAACTTTCACCCACCCGTTTCCAAGAAGTAGTAAAATTTAGTCTTCTGTGTTTTTCTTCTATGAAGTTTTTCTTGACATTAGAGATGGTCTTCAGTGTAGTTATATCTACACAGGGCTGACCTGTGTGACACTGGAGTCATGAGATACCAGTGCCCTTTTGGACCAGAAGAAAGAAGCCAGACAGATCAGGCACAGTGGTTGCCTGCGCTGGACAAGCAAGCCACATTTATGTCATGGGCAAGAGGAACATAGTTTTATACTTATTTTAAAGACATGAGGCTTCAATTACTTTCAGTTGAAAATTTAGATAAAACAATGTACACTTAGTTTTAGGGCAGGAGGTTTTCACAAAGGACTTCAGTCTCTAGCTTCTTTCAGTACAATCACACGCTAAACTCAGCTGTAATACAGACAAAATTATGGGAATTCAGGTCTTGCTTCTTTCCAACAATGAAAAGAAAAAGGCTTCCTATATCCACACAGTGCAGTGTACAGACCCCCCTGCACTCATGCAGAAAGGAAATTTTTTCTATGCTATAAGTAGTTTTAAATCAAACTGAAGATTTGAGAGAAGAATTCAGAGTAAAAAACACTATAGACACTGGTAAGGAGTTTTATTTTAAACAACAGAGCCCCAAAAAAATGAATCACAGGAACTCTCTCATCTTGAGAAATGTATGCATTTTATAATCCCCCAAGGAAACAATCGTATCTGATAAAAATCTTTAGACCAAAATTAAAAGGTAACAATAAAGCTGACAGAACTGCCTGAAATACATATTTTAGCAGAGAGTTATTAGGAAGTCAGCATAAAGTGTCTCTTAATCATACTCATCATGCGTCTATTGTCAGTAAATCCAAGCAACTGTAGTTTTATATATCTCTGTAGACTTTATTTTATTGCTTACTTGCTTAGTAAATTTAAACTAGGTATATTGGAAATGTGTTAAGAGTGTCACCTGGAAAAGGTAAATTTCCATCACTCATTATGAGCCTGCTTTAAACTACCCAGTGCTTAGAACCAAAGGCATGACTTTGCAAAGCTAAATTATTGGTCAACCCATTAAAAAGATCCATGTCCAGAATATATTTTGGTCATGTTGGAGTCATCGCAGTAACTCTGTCTTGAAGTGCACTTGGAAGTTTTAACCAGTGGTAGTCAAGATCTTAGTGAGGAAGCAGTGATAAACCTCCAATCCTCACCACTACCACTTTTAATTTCAACAATATCTACAAATCCAAGCTAAACAGAAAATCTATATAGACTACCAGGTATGACTTAGCAATACTGTCTGTAAAAACTACAGTGAACAAATCAAATAGGCAGCAATGTATTATTGAGCTAAGACATAAATTCTGTCAAATTCTAGTCATTATGTTTTTAGTAACTTCTATGTGACTTTTTCAGGAGAGAATGCCCACTGAAAATCTCACTGAAGGGTACCGTTTCATAGAATCATAGAATATCCTGAGTTGGAAGGGACTCACAAGGATCAGTGAAGTCCCACTCCTGGCCCTTCACAGGACACCCCAAGAATCATACCATGTGCCCAAGACTACTGTTCAAATGCTCCTTGAACTCTGTCAGACTAGGTGCTGTGACCACTTCCCTGGGGAGCCTGTTCCAGTGCCCAACCACCCTCTGGGCGAAGAATCTTTTCCTGATATCCAACCTAAATCTCCCCTGAGACAGCTTCATGCCCTTCCTTCAGGTCTTGTTGCTGGTCAACTCAGAGAAGAGATCAGTGCCTGACCCAATTCTTCACCTCATGAGGAAGCTGTAGACTATGACGAAGTCTCCCCTCAGTCTCCTCTTCTCCAGGCTGAACAGACCAAGTGACCTCAGCCACTCCTTATATGGCTTCCTCTCAAGGCCCTTCACCATCTTTGTTGCCCACCTTTGGATGCTCTCTAAGAGCTTATTATCTTACTTTTATTGTGGTGCCCAAAACTGCACTCAGTATTCAAGGTGAGGGTACACAAGTGCAGAGCAGAGCGGGACAATCCCGTCCCTCAACTGGCTGGTGATGCTTCGCCTGATGCCCCCCAGGACACGGTTGGCCCTCCTGGCTGCCAGGGCACTGCTGACTCATATGCAACTTGCCATCAACCAGGACCCCAGGTCCCTTTCCATGGCACTGCTTTCCAACATCTCATTCCCAGTCTGTATATACATCAAGGGTTGCCCCGTTCCAGGTGCAGAATCTGGCACTTTCCCTTGTTGAACTTCCTATGGGTGGTGATTGCCCAGTCTTCTAATTTATCAAGGTCTCTCTGCAGGGTCTCCCTGCCTTAGAGGGAGTCAAAAGCCCCTCCCAGTTCTGAATGGTCTGCAAACTTCCTTAGTATTCCTTCAAGTCCTGCATCCATTTGGTAGACAAAATCTAAGTAACAGGCTTTGCAAATATATTTAGTACATTAAACTTTTCAGCTACTAGCAATTCAAACATATGCTTTAGAAGTTAAGAACCTCTGAATCCCATAATCCCCTGGATCTTCCAGTTCCTTCAGGAATAGATGGATAAGCCTGGACTTCTTCTCTGCCTGACTTGCTAAAGAATGAATAGCTTTAACATTGTCAGAGCAGGATGTGAGGAAACTTGCAACACCTTCCATCAGACATTATGAAATCCAGTCTCAAATGTCACAAAAGCTTCCAAGCTATTTCATAGTGTTTTCTCAAGCAAAAGAAAAATTAATTCAGTGTTTAAAAATTAAACACTCAAGTTGTCACGTTAATTAGTATTAAAACAGGAAGGAGAACTTATGTACAGTTTGACAATAGGCTTTTATATGCCAGTAATACACAGTAAATTACTTTCAAAAGACAGTTATTATTTCAAATGTTCAAAAACTTCTGACAAGGGACTAATTAATAATATTGTATTACTGGTCTTAGTAAAATGGACACTATTGTCTTCTAAAGCCTAACTGTGAAATTATTGTGAAATCTCAGATGCATTATGTTGTCTGTTTTCAAATATTTTTAACACTGCTTTGTTATTTAAAAATACTATTTGAAAGTAAGATAACAAGAACTAAATTTATTTGGCCTAAAGGGAAAAGAATTAAAGAAAAGACCTAGATAACTATATAAATATTCACAGAAGAAAAATATTGAAAAGAAGAGGAATATTTCCACTGGGATTAGTTGCATTTGTGTCAAGGGCTGAAACTGAAAAAAAAAAATACCAGTTTAAGCTCTGTGTTAGGAAAAAGTGTTTTTGAAGATGCCAAGGTTGGCTGGACAGAGAGGAAACTATGACTTCTTTTCAAGTGAATCAAAGAAGGGCAACAAAGTGAAGGGCCTTGAGGGGAAGCCATAGGAGGAGCAGCTGTGGTCACTTGGTCTGATCAGCCTGGAGAAGACTGAGGGAAGACCTCATTGCAGTTACAACTTCCTTGTGAGGGGAAGAGGAGGGGCAAGCACTGATCTCTTCTTTGTGGTCACCAGTGACAGGGCTCAAGGGAATGGACTGAAGTTGTATCAGAGGAGGTTTAGGTTGGCTATTAGAAAAAGGTCCTTCACCCAGAGGGTGGTTGGGCACTGGAACAGGTTCCCCAAGGAAGTGGTCACAGCACCAAGCCTGTCAGAATTCAAAAAGTGTTTGGACAATGCTCTCAGGCACACGATGTGACTCTTAGGGATGCTCCTGTGCCAGGCTAAATGTTGGACTCGATGATCCTTGAGGGTCCCTTCCAACTCAGCATATTCTGTGGTTCTGTGTAACTGATTCCCTTCCTTTCCTCCCTCCTAGGCAACTAGAGGGGTTTCTCAAAGAGAAACAGGTGGTGCCTGTTATCTTTTCATGAGTCACTAAAATGACTTGTTGAAGGATCACAAGATTATAAATTCTCAGGAGCTTCTCTCCTCTAGCTTCACCCACCACATGGATACCATTAACCAGTGCAGACAGGACATCCTACCTTTTAGGTAACTTGCAGGAAGGTATGTGGTCAGATGAGGAAGGTAATGGAAACATTTGTGCTGTCCACCAACATTCTTGGCCAGAGCAGGACTCTGAACCTACATGAGAGAAGGCACGTAGTACCCTGCACATTAGAGCCGCTAAGGTACTGCAGTGGGTTTCTGTGGCTAGGTTTTGGTAGCAGGGGGACTACAGGGGTGGTTTCTGTTAGAAGCTGCTAGAAACTTCCCCTGTCCTGTGGAGCCAATGATAGCCAGCTGCAGGATAGGCTTCCTGCTGGCCAAGGCTGGGCCAATCAGGAGTGATAGTAACGCCTCTGTGATATTTAATACAAAGCTATTGCAGAGTGAAGAATTCCAGCCAGGGAAGAGCAGAGTGAGAACATGTGAGCAACAAGGTAGACACCAAGGTCACTGCAGAGGGAGAGGGAGGAGGTGCTCCAGGCACCAGAGCTGTGGCCCCTGCAGCCCATGGGGGACCATTGGGGTGCAGAGACCCACCTGCAGCCCACGGAGGAGCCCATGCTGGAGCAGGGGCCCATGGAGAAAGGAGCCCGCTCTGGAGCAGGCTTTTCCTGGGTAGGACTTGTCGCCCCTGTGGGGGACCTACACCGGTACAGCTCATTCATGAAGGACTGCATTCCATAGAGGAGTGACCTATGGAATAGCAGTTTGGGAAAAACTGCTGCCTGAGGGATGGACTCATGCTGGAGAGGTCCATCAAGAACTGTCTCCCGTGAAGGGACCCCAGTGGAGCAGGGGAAGGACTCCTCTCCCTCAGCAGCAGCAGAAACAACAACTGACTGTAACTCGCATTCCACTTCCCCCTGCACCGCTAGGGGGAAAGAGGGAGAACATGAAAGGAAGAAGGAGTGGGGAGAAAGTGTTTTAAGATTATTTTACTTCTCACCCTTTTGTTCTAACCCTGTTAGTAATAAATTCAATTAATATCCCCACTTTGAGTCTGTTTTGCCCATGAAGGTGATCACTGAGTGACCTTTCCCAGCTTTTATCTCTAGTTATGAATTCTTTGCTGTTTTTTTTTTTTTCTCTCTCCTCTGTCCAGTTGCAGAGGGGAGTGAGAGAGCGGCTGCAGTGAGTACCTGGTGTCCAGCCAGGGTCAACCCATTACAGGTACTATTGTAGAGGAGGTTTTGAGAAAACAAACACTGGACATCAATTCAGTTGCTAGGTGGTGGGGAGGTATTCAAGAAGGCACGATATCCTAAAGAATTATGCTTTGGCTTATACAGAAACACCCACAGCTACTCCTCAGGGCATTTGTTTTCATTTTCTGAGATGAAACAGGATTGTGCTTTCATATATGGCTACAAATTAATAATTGGGTCATTCTCTCATAAAGACAACACAGTAAAATCTGTTGTATTCATGTATTTGTTTTGACTGAATACCATATTAGTAGAAGGTCCATGGAGAAAACAGAAAACATACATAATGGGTTGGGTTTTTCTCTCTTCTCTGAGAGTCTCCTGATATCAGGAGAAAAGGGAAAGGGAAGGGGAAAGGAAAGGGAAGGGAAGGGGAAAGGAAAGGAAAGGGAAGGGGAAAGGAAAGGGAAGGGAAGGGGAAAGGAAAGGGAAGGGGAAAAGAAAGGAAAGGAAAGGGAAGGGGAAAGGAAAGGGAAGGAAAGGGAAGGGGAAAGGAAAGGGAAGGAGAAGAGAAACTGCAACTCCATGAAAACATTTCTTCTACCTTGGATCCTTTGACACTGTTCGGTAAAATTGATGTTAGCTCTTAGGTAGACAGTGTCTTCCCTTAAGTCTGGTTTCAGCTGTGGTCAGATACCCTTGCAACAGACTTTGCTTCTGTTGGCAGTGGGAGTTTGTGGGGGTTTTTTTCCTCCCTTTTCCTTTTTTTTCCTTTTTGGTTATTATGGTGACACTGCACCCATGACTGAAGGTTATAACCTGGCACCAGTGGCCCGAGAGCACACTTCTGAGCACCTTATCCTTGCATTCCCTTTACTGCCTCACACAGGTGTCCAGATCTATCATGAATACTGTTGAGGGCTGCTTAAAAGAAGCGGGTGCCTCATAAAATCTGCTGGGCTGGCTGAGGGACTGGCAGCAGTAACCTACAGCAACAGACTGGTAACAACCAGTCTAGGCAAGGTGGATCTCAGCATCACAGCAATTTCCACACTGATTTGGATCATCACAGTCCCCATGTCCAAACAGAGGTATGTATTATCAGAAATCAGACTTGGAGACTCATGCAATGAATTAGTCAAACCCCTGTTCACAGAGATGAAATCCACAATGAGTGTCTTGCTTTTATGATCCATGTCTCCTGCTTACTTAGCTACTCCAAGCATGATGCTTTGCTTGGGTTTTTTTGGTTTGTTTCTTGGGCTTACTAATAAGCAGAGATGAGGACTGTGCAGCAAGTTGTTGCCTATTCACAGGAGAGAAGGTTTCATTCAATAAAATGTGAAATTAAACCCCAATTCTGTTCTTCCATCAAAGTTATTAAATAAAACATTTGTTCTGAACTCTGACTTCTGACAAAAGAAGAATAAAACATCTTTCTTAATGGAAACAAAACACAGTTAAATGGTGGTTGAGATAGAGCAATAAACATAGATTAAAGCAGTAAATCAATTTTTATTCAAAATTCACCCCAGCTCTCCATGCTGCCCTTTAGAACAGCTAGATTGAACTACACACTGAAATCTGTGCTTTTTGCATTCTCTGAAGACTTCGGAAACCAAAAATCTAAACATCACCAAGCTTCCTTTATGATGAATAAGCTTTCGGGGAGCATGCCTGAAAGCTTTTTAGAATTACAAACAATTCACTACTTTCCATGAACTTTGGATCAGGCCAAGACTACCTTGGCCAAGATGTGACACCAAATGACTTGGTTCCCAACACAATCTTATAGGAAGTACCAGCAACAAAACCCACACAGACTTCTGTGGCACGTGACATGATTGCTCCCACAGGGAGATGGTACTTCCAAGTTGCGCTATCAAGAAATATTCCCTGCCTTTGGCATAATTGTTCAGTGATATGCATTTTGTGTATGGAATAAAACAGAAATGCTGATGGGCCAGCTTTTATGGCTGCTGACACAAACTTTCTGAGCATAGCTGTGTAAGATCTGCTGACACAAACCTTCTCCTTGAGAACAGCTGCAATTGCCTGCTGCTCTGGGGAAGGGATGGAGGGTTCTTTTCTCCCTTTTTCTGCCTCCTGTGGTGAACTCCAACATGCTAGCTGAGCCAAGAGGGATAAAATATCTACCAATACCTGCTTTTGATATAGATGCAAACATGTAAAAGACACAGTCAGTTCTTCTCCAGGCTTCACCCTCCACTTATCTTTCACATTATTTAATAATCCCACGCTCAGCAGAATTTGAGTAAGATGGACAGTTATCAAAAGTGCTCCAGTTAAAGCTGAATACAGCATTATGCCTATTCTTCTAAACTGATAAGCGCTTGGGATAGGCTAAGTTCCCCCAGAGTCAGATGAAAGGCACCAGTTACTTGAAGGTTAGTGAGCATACTCACAGAGAACAAGTGCAGCTAGAGAGAGGGTAAGGCAGCAGCTTCTCAGACTCTGCATTTTAGGGCACAGCTAGCATTTAAGTGTTTTAAAAGATACTCAAGAAGCCTCCCAGCTCCCTGATTCAGCACAGATAATTAGAACTTAGATCTCCCCTTCAACAACAACAAAGTGCTTAAGGATATCCTTAAAAGTGTTTTGCTGATTTAGAGTCTCAGCAACTTGTATGTGAGGATTTGAATGCTGACAACTCCCCCTTAAACGTAGAAGTGCATTAGGATCCTAGAAGAGCTGATGTGTGTTGCAGTCTTTCCTAACAGTTGCCACCACAGAAGCCTCACTGCTTAATTTAGATATCTTACAGCAATTACTGCCAAGTCATGCCTGGGTTGATACAGCAAGTATTTTGAAATTCCAGATTTTCTTGAGATGTGAATGCTCATTTTATTGGTCCCACAGTTGCCTTAACATAGCACAAGGCTAATCTTCTGATTTCTAACCACCCTTTACATACAAGTGTCTCCCACTCACAGCTTAAGCAGAGCTGGTCGCTCCCTCAGTAAGTCCATACTCAGGTGTGAAGGCCTTAAGTGCAGCACTCAGCAGAACAGTTTGATTGTTTATCCTGAGCAGAAGCTTGGAGTTCCTGAAAGAGGAATTAAAACCAAGCAAACAAACAAAAAAACACCGTTGCACAGTCATGAGTTACAATTAAAAACCAAATAAATCAGTACTTGTGCTGTAAGAAGAGGGTGCTAAGCCTGAGTCAAGTGCATTTTCCCACTGCCTGCCAGAGAAGTTGTGTGTCAGCAGACATGAGGCACACTCAGAATGGCATTTGTCTCCTATTCATGTGATAAAGATGATCAGACCTTGAATGGTGTAGTATCTGTCCAGTGAAACTCCCAGTGTTACAGGAAGAAATCAACACAATCACATTGTGTAATTCAGTCAAATACAGAGAGAAAACCTGGGCAGATGGATGAAATACTGACTGCAGTGACAGACAAGCCAGCCCACTGTGCTTTCTCATAACACAAATTTAACAAACCTAGCCTGTTTCTGATCTTTTCTTGAAAGAAGTGTAAAAAGTGAAGCCACCCACAGCTCCTCAGCATTCTGTCTTTATTGCCCAATGAAAAATGAAAACAGGAAATAAACTGCCCTTGAAAGCTCCGGGATTTACAGTTGCCTACCACCTTTCTTCAAAATAAAACATTTCTCTTTCCTGCATCAAAGAAGTGATTTGGAGTCCCATACCATCCTTAAAAAGCCATCTCAGATGGTATAATGCTATCAGCTTGTCCTTTGCTGTCTTTCCTCAAAGATTTTTTCCAGAATATAGCGGGACAGAGAAAGCAGTACTCGTGGAGTGACAAAAATAAATTGAAAAAAGCAAGCAATACGTAAGATGTGACCATCAAGCAATATGTAAGATGTGACCATCGCTGGCCTCTCCAGCTGTACAGCTTGGAGCTGGAGCTTCATCTGAAGTGTTTTGTGCTTCCACTAGGTTTAGAGGTCTTACCTCTCCTCACCTCCAGAAACATGGACATGATAGGCAAAAAAAAAAAAGTTTCTGACACCTACAGACCAAATAGCAGCAAACACAAGATACAGAGATGCTGACACATTAAGGAGAATTTTACAAAGGCAGGTCCTGTCCTTTCTGGAATTTCTGAAACCTGTTTTAAACATCTCTGCATCAAAACTCTTCAAAAATAGGCTAAATCTGCTATAATTCATGGATAGCTAGCTGCAAAAAAGTATTTCAGACTTCCTTAACTATCTATTATCTAAATCCTAAGAAAGCAAGGAGACAAAGCAGAGTACAGCATTCACCTTGAAGCAAAGCAGGGAATCACTTTTCCTAAACTGAAACAGAAAACAGGAGTTATTAAGCTAGGCAATGTCCCCGCTCATTAAAACCTGACTTTTATTACTAGAACATTCCTTTCAATTATTCAGTTTCTCCTCAAGGCAGCATAGGGCAGTTACCCAATGTATTTGAGCTAGAGGATGAGTCCCTTGGCAGAGCAAGGTTGCATGGTAGCTGGACATTGGCAGGGGAGGCCAGTTGGCCCTGCGGCCTCATACTGCTGTCTGTCCACACAACAGACCCCATGGACGACTGAGGAAAAAATTTTATTTAAGTTTGTGGGCTGGGATTTTAGCTGGATGGAGAACAGAGTTCTGAAGGGAAAGAGCAAATTTGCATCATACCAAAGTAGCAGCAGTACTGAACACTGGTTTATCATTATTTTTTGACATTCCAGAGGCAGCAGAGGCAGCCCCCACCTCTGTCAGTCCCGCAGCCTCCAGTGAAAAAAAAAATCCCGAAACATAAATACATGTTATTAAACTTATTTGCTGCTCCATTCTCAAAGCTCTGCCTCAGGTCCCCTCACACCAGCCACCCTGTGGACCAGCAGGGGCACAGCCAGCTCACATTCTACACCACAGCAGTGGATGAACTTATAGACACACAGACAGCTCCAAAATGCTGTTCCAGAGGGGGACAACATCTAAAGGCACAATACCAGAAAAGTATAGCCCTGTCTGCTAAATGTTGATCACTACAGGACTGTCAGCATCAGCAAGGATTAAGTTGTACCTTCTGACCCTTTGATAAGTGCTTCTCTACTTTGTGCATGATCAGACCTTGATCGATTCTTTTTCTTCAGACTCCTTTCCCCATATGAAAACAATATCCCAAATGTATGTGGATGCTTTTCTATTTAAAGAAATAAGAAATTAGATTGATTTAATTTGAAAAATATACTCTCAAGAAGGCTGAATGCCAAAGTCTTCATAGTATACAACAACTGTATTTAATTTCAAGATTTGCTTTCATTTGTGAATTGAGTTAAGAGATGTTCAGACTATACTTAATTGGGAGGAGCTGTTGACTCCCTCAAAGGCAGGGAGACCCTGCAGAGAGACCTGGACAAATTAGAGGACTGGGAAATCACCAACCATAGGAAGTTCAACAAGGGAAAGTGCTGGATTCTGCACCTGGGATAAGGCAACCCTGGATGTACATACAGACTGGGAATGAGATGTTGGAAAGCAGTGCCACAGAAAGGGACCTGGGGGTCCTGGTTGATGACAAGTTGAATATGAGTCAGCAGTGCCCTGGCAGCCAGGAAGGCCAACCATGTCCTGGGGAGATGTTTGTTTTCAACAAATTGCCAAAAACTTGTCTCGCCTAAAAATTGTTTATTACTACTAAAGCAGAGTATGCATTTCAGATGCAATGGATGATTTAAAAATGAAACTATTTTTATTATATCTGTTCTACTCACAGAAACTTTGGGGAGAATTGTTCAGAATAAGTCCACATATAGGCAAGACCCCAGAGCCAGGTAACAAAAAAGCCAGTGTTCCTTCTTGAAAAAGTGAAGCTCTCTCCCCTGCTCACCTCTCGATGTCTCAGTTCAAACTGTCTTCAGAAGAGCAGACACTGAAAAACACCTTAGATTGCTAAGCCATGTGAACTAGCCCTACTGGTGATAGCCATACGTTTCTGTCCATCTTTATGGTCAATCTGAAGAGAAATTAAACTGGACAGACCTGTGAAGTTTGTTTAAAGTTCAGCACAGGAGCTTGGATGGGAAGGCTTTGAGGAAGCAGAGCCCAGTCTCCTGCCACTGTCCTGCCAGGATTTCACTCTGCACAAGCCTCAGAGCATGCAGTCTGTGACTCACATCCTGCAGAACTAATTGCTGGTTTAGTACCAGCCAAAAAAGCCTGCAAAGGCCTCACCAAAAATCTTTGCACAGCACAGGAATCTTGACTCAGATGCACTGAAGCAAAATCCTTACTTCCTCTGCTTCACTAGACACAAATACAGACTAGATGGAGAGGAAAGGAAGGGAGTAAAACCAGCCTAATACTGCCTCAGATGATTCCAGCAACATCAAATATATCAAAAGAACAGCATTATCTACTAAAAAAGAAAAAAACCCCACAATCAAAACACAAAAAACCCCACCCCCAAACCCACTCCCCACAGCATCAGAGAAATCATTGAGAACTTTTATGTACCTGAAATCCACATATATTTTTCAGATTGCACAAACTGGGAGATGATGACAGCATCAACTACCTTTCCTCTTATTTCAGACTAGGATGCATAACAAAAATGGCATTTTTGTTAAAATACTCGAAGTAAGACTTGTTTTTAAAATTAAGTTGCAGATCACAATCTGAAGTGGGAAGTTCTATATTCCTTTATAGATAGTTACCTTGCTTGCTGTAAAAAATGTATTTGGCATATATTCAGACATCATTTGAGCCTGCTGAAATACTCAAACAAACCAAATCCAGGTATACATATTTGCAAGTAATAAGCAACATTTTTAATCTTCCACCACCACATTTTCATAGATTTGTCCTAGTGTACATACAAAAGCCTTACATTTGCCCCGGAATGACCTTAAAACAACTCAGTTCAATTCTCTGAGCCAGACCTCCTTCTTTTTTACTGCCAAGAACCTGGAGTTTCTTTCCTGGTTGCCAATAATTATTCTGTTCCTGTAGACAAAGACATAAATCCATGCTATTGTGCATTTAGATTTGTCTTTAGAAATTCTTTGGACACTTCAGGGGAAAACTTTCCACTCAGTTTGTCTCTGGAGTTTCCTGTACTGACAATTAAGACACCAATTTGTCTTTAACAGTCTTCATTTTTTATCCTTTTTCTTCCCTACTTACAAAAGCTCTGCTGTTCATAGAAAGATCTTACCAGATATTTTCCATCAAACTTCTTTTGTCCTCCGAGTTTCAGTCCTCCTCCTCTCCTCTCCTAACCAAGCCATAGGATATAGTAAGTTCACATAGCTCTAAGCAGACCTCCAAATTTAAGGACAGCAAGGTCTCACTGCAGAGCATTTGGGATAACAGATTCTCCCATCTCTGCAGGAGTGAAAAACATTTAAGTATAGGTGAAAACACACTGTCAGAATGAAGTTTGCCACTGGAAGTATCAAAAAACAGATCTTCGTTAGCTGTAGAGCTTGTCTCCCAAGGTACAGAATCACCAAGCTCCCCTCAGACTAATTACCTGCTGGGAGTTTTAAAGCATGCGAACTTCAGCAAGACTGATCACAAAAAGCAGCTGATATTTCTCACTTTCAACAGAGAAAATAGGTAATAAATACTTTCTGGAGAGTACTTTCCTGTGGTCACAGGGGAGGCACTACAGTTGTCATTAAAGAGTTAGGGTCCCCAGACTGACACAGACTTCTAGCCATGAACATAAGTAGCTGTGGGACTTTTAATGAGTGTCACAACTTCAGGGAAGAACAGACAAGTTTGGTCACTCCTATTTTTGCAACTCTATATGCTGTGACACACACCTACTCCGACTGGCAAGAGAAGACTACTGGTTTTGTCATTTCTAATTTCAAAAGCTGTACGCTACGCACAATTACCCTAAGGCAATAAAACATGATCTATTTCAATTTTGATTTTAACTGCTCTTCCATGCAGGCAGCACAAAGCATATTGTAGCTTTTCATCAATTAGAATCAGAGGATCATTGAATTATTTAGGTTGGAAAGGAACTTTAAAATCATCAAGTCCAACCATAAACATAACACTGCCAAGTTCACCACTAAACCATGTCTCTAAGTGCCACATCTACACATCTTTTAATACCTTACATTAAACTGCACATAGTCAAGATTTTAATTAGCAGCTCCATTAATACCTATGCAGTGAGTACGGTCACTGGCAAGAAAAAAAATCTACCACCACGCATATTTCATCTGTACTTTGTGCACTAAGTACAATCCAGTGGCATCCCAACATCCTTCAACAACTATTTGCAAGTTAGGCAATTTGCACAAAGTTCAACTACTTACAAAGTTCATAGCTATACAGAGCCATCTATTTCTAGTCAAGAAACAGAACACGACTTTCACAGATCCTGAAATTATTTCATTTGTCAACATCAACCTATTCCTTGCCCATCACAGCTGAGTTATTTTAGCAGCACTATTTTCAGAACACCTGAGCCAGCAGATGCTTTAGGCTATACAGAAACAACTGGAGAAGTGCAGCCTTCAAATGATGGAAAGCCCAGAAATCCTTGGTTGGTGACAATGCTCAGTGTATTTCTCCTAAACTAAATAATAAACAAAGGTCAGCTGAACACTCCTATAGCCTAAGAATATATCCAGGGTCTCAAAGCAGAGTGAGGATGGTTTGGAGCTGATTTTTATGCTGCTAGAGCTGGGCAGCTCTCAATAACTTGTCAGCCTGGGTACAGCTGTACAAACTGTGGGCTGCCCTGCAAGCACATGCTTAAGACAACCAGCAGAAGTTCTGTATGCCCATTCGGCATCCATGGGACGATGGCATCACAACAGAAGCACCAGGAGGAGCTCTCAGCAGCCTTTACAATAATCCAGCACATCCTTTCTGCTCCCCCAGCAATACAAGTGAGCAGAGCAATCCAAATCACAGTGAAAGGCTGGAACACAAGGAGACAAACCAGCTTGTGATGGTACGACTTTGGGAAATATGCTCCATTGCAATGAGACTGATGAACAACACAGCTATCTGCCTTGACAGAGGAAGTGCCATTTTTTTAACAATGAAAAAAGCAGAGAGTCTGTCCAAAGCCAGGAATAGAGCCTAGCTCTCCACAGGATTATTTTAACAGATTAATAACAGCACCAAGGCAGCAACTAAAAATTCCCTATTAACTGCAGGAACAGAACTGGACAGCATTGCAAACATAAGGTTACGCAACACAGCCTCACTCTTTCTCCTTTGAAGAGTTAAATAAGGTGCCATTTAGCTATCATATTACACTACATAAAATACGTAAGCCCTCAGCTTTGCAGCTGTAGTCTGCACCGCTAAGTTGAAGTTTGCTTATTATATAAAGTGTTTGCTACAAAAGCCTATTTCCATTTAATTCATGCTAACATTCTTGAAACCAAAGGTCAAAAACAAGGAAACAAAAGCTTAACTGTAGCTAAGTAGGTCTTGGATGGAGCCCAGAGCTGATGAGAAGCAAAAGCTTCACATGAGAGTAACAGTAGCTTCAGTGTTTGCATTCTGTTTAATTAAACATGCTTTTTAAAAGAATCAATTTACATTAAAAATTTTTAAAAACAGAACCTAATTTTGAATAAAACCCGAATCAAACAAAGTGTTTGCTCAGATTTTAAGTTAATGTATTTTTAAACTGTAAAAAATGTTTGTTTGCATATGAATGAATATTTATACTGCAGATGTTTCACACCTGTTCGCATCTTGCAGGACAGTTGCCTTTACATGTTTTTATCTCAATCACAGCACAGAGAAAATTCAAATCTAGCACTCCCTCTCCCATTTCAGGGGAATTAGGACTGAATTCCACATAATATGGTTTTCTTTTCCTTTTTCATTCAAAGCAAATTCTCATTTCTTTTTTCAATTTAGGTATAGGTCTTCAAAGTAGAATAAGCTTGTCGTAGACTTTTGAATTCTCCTGTACTAAATTAGAATCGGTGACAGTGAGATTTACTGCATAAAACACAACTTGACTTTTGTATGAGTGTTAAGGAAAATCACTGCTCTCTTTCATTGCATCATCAAGGAAGTGTTTACACTTAAAATCAACAGCATATTACTCTTCATTCTTTGGATGACAAGTCAGTGACATATTGTCCCCCTTTACCCCTCCTTTCCCTCACCAGCAGCTCTTTGAAACGTTTAATAGAACATTTTTCTAATATTTCACTTGCAAACCTCAAGGTTGCAATCTCCGTACAAGTAACAGCTCTGCCCAAGTACTCCCATGCATTTCTTTCTTCCCACAGTTGCTCCCTCTATAAGCAAAACTCAGTGTTCAGCAATTACCACCACATAATCAAAAATATAGCTGAAAAAAAAACCCAAACCAAAAACAAAGAAGGGGAAAAAAATCTGCTTCATCTCTGTGTTAAGAGTTTAGAGGAAGAAAACCACAATACCTAAATTCAAGTTTAGATATAAGGAAACATGATAACAAGAACTACTCTTTTCTTCCTCATAACAAAAAATAATAGAATCACTGTATCATGTTGAGCTTAACATGTGAGAATAATATTGTTGTGGGTGGTGCCAAGAATCACTTGGAACAAGTCATTCTTGCATCTTGGCAGAATTGCCCTTCAAGAAAAAAAAAAAAACCAAACAAAAAACATGCCTACAATCAGTGATTTCCTCTAGTTGACTTGCTATGGTAGCTATCCCGATTACCTGTCCATGGACCCAATCCAAAGCTCATTACTGGCAACAGGCTTTTGAAACAGCCCTGTTATGTTTTTTTTCCACAATGGAAAAGCTCTGTATTTAATTGATAGACTGAAAATAATCTTAAACTCTTTGAAGTCTAAGTTTAACCAGAGAAAAGGACATAATGTTTGCCTCTGGCAAGCGACACCTGGAGGAAAAAAACCCTGTGATACAGAAATAATGCAATTTATACAGTGCTTAGTATGGTGCAAGTACATCAGAGGAATCTTTAAATTAAAGGTCTGGACATAGCAAAGTAACTGGTTGCTCCCTAATACCAAAACAATTTAGTTACTAGACTTTACAAACAAATCTTTTGAAGAGAAGCATAAATGGTGTTCAAAAAAATGAAACATTTTAATTAAAACAATTTTACCTGAATTTATTGTAGCTCTGTGCTTGCAACTGTGTTCAGACAGCATCAACAGAATAATTTAATATCAAATAAAATAGAAAAATATTAAAAATTCTGTAATGTCACCATTTTATTGTTTTAGGATTACATAATCTATTGAAAATAAACTCTGTTTTTCCTCTTCAGGAAAGCAGCCACATTTGAAGGAACTAGCATTTTCAGTAGCATTTCAGACCACAGCACAGTGGTGGTGTAAGCCATTACTCAGCTGATCCACAGAAAAGCTGTTTCTCTTACTAGCTTTCAGTGGGGTCACACCACTGAATTAGCCTGCAATTCAAACAAACATTAATGTCAGCACGAGGGCAGAAAAGTGTGGCCAAGGAAGAATGCACAAGAAAAACTCCAACA
The DNA here is from genome assembly GCF_003031625.1 of Empidonax traillii. Taxonomy (NCBI): domain Eukaryota; kingdom Metazoa; phylum Chordata; class Aves; order Passeriformes; family Tyrannidae; genus Empidonax; species Empidonax traillii. The sequence continues at coordinate 1,149,470 of NW_020955332.1, read as the reverse complement.
GTCCCGACTTTGATGAAACTGAAGATGAAATTTCACTATTAAATGCACAAGTAAGTAACACTAAGTATAGAGCAGTTTCTCCAATTTACACAAAACAATGATTCCAAACCCAAAGCAAACCTAAATAAAAATAATATACAAAACCACATCTCAAAAATTCAGGAAGTTCTCTTTCAGAAGGGTGTCTTTCCTTCACAGCATAGTCTACAGTCAGTATTGTCATGCAGTGGAGGATGTAACTGTGCTCCATCACCCTTAGAAATATCTCTCTGCCAAGCGAAAACCATGTGCATTAGGAAATGCTACCCTCTATCGTTTGACTAGTCTGAACAGCTAATGTTTCCTTAAAATGATCATTTTAAGAGGCTAACTTTACTTTTCTTAGAAATTACTATAGAAATCATGACTTAAACCCCCTCAAACCTGAAAAGCTGGTGTATGTTACTACATAGCCAGACCCTGACCTTCTTTTTACTTATCAACTTAGTCCTTGGCTACAGCACTCCAATGAGCCCTGTGACTCTCGCTTCCCCTCCAATTCCCTCTTCCAAAAGGAAGGCAAGCCAGAAACTGAAAAATAATTATTGCTTCAAATAACTGACTTTTTTTTAGTTCTGCATAACAGTTTGCATTTTTTGAATTTTTTTTGTCCATTCTGTATAAGTGGTACTTCAAATCCTTACATGATCTTTTACCATTCTCCTGTCGTCTTTCCATTACCATCCCTTTCCAAACCCTTGTTTTTTTTTTTTAAAATTAAATTTAATTAAACTCTTGTAAGAGCCCTTATTTAGAAGATTTTTATATTTAAAAACCTTTTCTAAAAAGCTGAAGCAGCAGGATCTGAAGACATAAGAATGCTATTGCAAAAGAAACAGAAGGTGATCTTTGAATTCAACTGTATTATGAAAAATTTCTTAAAGAGTCCAAAAGGTATGGTCCCCCCCAATAAATGAGCAAAAAAGGCAAGAGGTGAACAATATTTTTCTGCCAAAGTCACTGCTTAAGAAAAGCTGCAAAACTCACTATATGAGTATTTAGACTACGCCAGCAGGATATTAGATTTAAAAGGAAATTTTTTCCAGCTTATTCTACATTTAAACTGGGAAGTTCCACTTGGCTAACAGCAAATAGAATGAAAGAAACACAAGGAAGAGGAAGATTGCCAGGACAAAGTACAAAGAATAATACAGTCTGCACACCAAGTGGCAGAGAAAAGCAAGTGGAAAACAGAAGGTAAATACCTTTGTGTCTTTAATTAAGTTAATTTAGAGTTAATGTTGACACCTCAATTTCTTGGAAAAGAAACTGACATTTGAAGTCCCCTAGAACTTTTTTGCCTTTTAACCTCTGTTTCTAGCACTTGTGGGTAGATAAAGAGAATTGAGTGAATTTTAGAAACAAGAACCAATCTTTTAAGGATGATTTTGACTAAATACACTACTGATGTGTATACCTGAGGATGTCCACACTGTGACTTTTATGTACCACCACCTATAAAGAAACAGTGTTACAGGTCTTTTTTAATCACTGCTTAAGAATGAAAGTATTGTAATGCATTATTGCTACTATTTAAGTTTCCCTCAAGCCAGCAGAGCAGCCAAAGCACATCATAAGGCCCTTCTGACCTCGGTCAGAACACAAGACGCTGATGACACGACATAATGCCGTAATTCGTTTACTGACACTATAATGTAAAGTATGAAATACAGGTTGTCAGAAATACAATCAAAACAGAGCTCACAATATTCCATCATTGCCCTCTGGACGATTTCCAAGGCAGGAAGAGTAAACAGCCTTCTCCCAGCTTTCTTAGTTTCCACAGCTGAGAGTGTAGGATGTTTACAATACCTGTCACTCAGAGCTCTGGAAAACAGACCAAATGTCAGCAGATCTCACACTGACTCCTTCACTGACTGCTGGAAACATGCAGATGTCAAGTGATGAGAAGAAAAAATCCATATCCATGACTATTGTATACCATATGAATCCAAATCAGTGTTAAATCCTTTGTGAAAAAGTTGGAACGTCTAAGAAAGAAGTTCAAAATAAAGCTGAGCTTCAGCATCTCCAGAGGACAGCCAGTGTTATTGCCACCATTGTAGTGCAAGGCTCACTGCCAGTTCACTCCAAAGTACTCTTGAATGTCTTGAAGTTGTGCCTGCAGAAAACAGAGAATTCACCATTTTAATGAGTGCACACAGAAAATCTAACAAACAAGCAGAAAAACGGTCTTTGCATTTCACAAGTAAAACCTGTCATTTAATTTCCAAAGGACTTCAAGCTTTTAACACAATTTAAGCAGTACATTAAAGCGCTGGCTCACAGAATGCCTACAATATCTAGCGTATTTTTAATTATCAGAAGAATGATGGTTCTGGGACACTTTTGAATACTATGAGGAAAAGAATACTTTTAAAGACACAGCTTGTTAAATTGAAGAGTTTAATTAAATAGCAACATATGACTGTTAGCAGTTTAGGTAGGTTTGAGACTGTATTTTCCTCTCAGAAAATGATTAAATATTCAGTTTCCTTAAATGCATCAAGTCTAAGGGAAAAAACAAACAAAATAAAAAAGAAATAACAACCAAACAATAAAAACAAAACCAACCAACCAAAAACAAACAAACAAACAAAAAACCCAAACAACAGGAAAGGGGGAACTATGTAACTGCACCCCCCACTTGACCATGCATAAGAAGGATTAGAGATTTGCAGGAGCCTGAAAAGTTGAAATAAATCTTAAGGTAGACATCATGTTCACCTTCTAGTCTACTAGAAAATAATATGGACTTCAAGGGCAAAGGTGGCTAAAATTGAAAGAATCAAAAGTTTTCTTTCTCAAGCTGTCTGTCCTCAATAAATCATCTCTCTGGTCAGCAGTTAAACAACCTATTCTAGTTCTGCACTAAGAAGATCCATTTCTCCTAAAACACTGCACCCCAACATGTCGATAGGGTCCATGGGTTGGATCTCTTTAAGGCACACAACAGAAGAGGAAAATCACAATCTTTAATCAAGGAGCCACACCAGTAAGAGTGCCAGGTAACTGCAAGAAACAGAAGAGCTCAACAAAGAATCCAGCAGTAGAATAAAAGCATAAAGTGCAGGAAGAAAATTATGGAGCTGCTCTTTCAGAAAAGAAAAAGGCATAAATCTCAGAATAACCCAGGTGTGAACACATCTCAGGAAGTCACCTAGTTCCAGGCCTGTAGGAGGCAAGGCCAGTTTTGAAATCCCACGTGAACTGCAGCTAGACACCTCACATTGCTCATTCAAGGTTTTGCAGCTTAAGTATGATTTGCAGAAGGCACTTCAGCACTTTACAAAAGAAAGTCAAAACAATGTGGTAGTTCCTGACTGAATTTACCATAGCGCTCTCAATCTTTAGCTGACAGGCACCTGATATTTCTATTGCTAATAGATCCTATTTTGATCCTCTAATGGCTATGATGAATTCTTTTATATTTCATGATCAATCACAATATCATCTTGGTGTGCATCTTTTATTACTGTTGGTTAGAAAAGCTATTTACTATATATTTTTCCTGTACAATTCAAATTTCAGGGCTTAAAATCAGACAGTTGACTTGGAAAATATTAACCTATGTTAGACTCTAAAACAGTTTTTCCCAGTTTAATAAATGGAAAATAATGTAAACAAAAAATTACCCCTCTCCCAATAATCCAGTATGTCCTAAATAAAAAAAAAAAACACCCAACTATGCAAATTCAGAAAGCATAGGTATTGTATTTGCTAAAAAGTAAGTAGCAGGAAAAAAAACCACAAACTGTCAGCTTTGGGTTTTTTTCTAGAGTAGGAAAAAAATTCTGCTTTCAAAGTAAGCCTGTGAACTATTGGAGCTGTTGGCCTCATATCCAAGAAAATTTATGAGAGCCAGTGCAGTAACAGGCAACATACTGTCAGCACACAAAAGAAAGAAGAGCTGTCAAGGTAAATGATACAGTGACAGGGAAATAAACACATGAAAGAAAAACAATCTGGAAATTCAGAATAAAAAAATCAGAATAAAAGCTAAGTCATATATTATGGTCTCACAGAATCATAGAATCCCAAACACTTTTGCAACTGATTATATATTCTTCAGCTCCAGCATTTAAATGAATGACACAAGTGACATGAGACTTAAAAAGTCAGTTTTACATATATATTTCAGAGGTGCTTCTGAAAGGTGCACTAGACAGTCATAACTTCAAACAATTTAAGGAAATTTTCCGGCAAGAACTTCATTTATACTCAACACAGTAATTCCTATTCTGAAGGGCTGACAGTCAAAACGAGCAACAGGAGAACATGACAGCAATTAAATGATGACTTTAAGCACAGGTTCACTATATTTCTACTGCTTCTCTACTGACTGCCTTTGACTTCCAAATCGTTTGAGGTGACTGCTTTCTTTTACTAGTACTGATGAAGCCAAAGATGTGTCTAAGGTGACATACATGGGGAGGGGTAAGAAGTTACATACGTCACACCCCTTTGCCAAAATAGATGCCTACCACTTGCCAGGCACAGTTCCTCATCTGTGTCTAGGCATCCAGACAGCAGCCACCCGCCTGCCTCAGCTTTCATTGCAAAGCATGTACTTCTACAGCTGTCTGACAAGAAATAAAGCTTTCGATTTGCCAGCAAGTCCTGCACAAAGTTGGGCTAAAATCCTGCAGCTGAAGGATCTAAGGGCAGGCACTACCTGCACAGACAGCCACGCAGGTGATCACGGTCTCATCAAAGCTATCACAGCAGTAAAGATTAACTGCTGCTGCTGCAAAAAAAAAAGCTTTCTGTCCCAGATTTCCAAGAGGCAAGGTGTTAGTGATACAGTTATCTACCCAATCTTAAAACCTGCTCTCCCTCCCTTGGCTTCACTGTCCTACACTTGAGGTAGCAGAAAGATTAGCTGTTTCAGAGGCCACAAGTCACAGAAACTAGCACAATGTCAGCTCATCTGACAAGGCTGTAAAGGTATTAGACCTCACAACATACATAATTTTCTCCCTATTTACAAACAGGGTTATTTTTCTTTGTTTTTTGGTCATTTGTTGTTGAGTGATATAATTGAGTGGACTGTAAAATATAGTACAGAGAGTTATGAAAGAAGCATATATATATAGTACAGAGAATTATGAAAGAAGCAACTGCTAAAAGAATGTAGTGCAACAATAAAACCTAGCAACCCCAAAACCCAACTGAAGCACTGCCCTGCCATCACCTGGAAAGAACAGATTATGAATTGCCCAATAAATGCCACACTATAAAGAGACCACATTTGTTCATTCACTTTCATTTCACAAGGAGGCACAAAAGAGAGGGACTGAAAAGAAAACCTATTCTCTACCCTTTTTATCAAGTTGGGTATTTAATTTCTTGTAATGACAAGAAGTTGGGTGCCAACATAGGCAAATTACTCACTGCTCACTTTACAGAATATTTATTACAGTCTGAACCACTCAATTATATCTCTCAACAACAAATGACCAAAAAACAAAGAAAAATAACCCTGTTTGTAAATAGGGAGAAAATTATATATGTTGTGAGGTCTAACACCTTTACAGCCTTGTCAGATGAGCTGACATTGTGCTAGTTTCTGTGACTTGTGGCCTCTGAAACAGCTAATCTTTCTGCTACCTCTGCATCAGACACACCATTAAAATGGGGGAAAGTATTACTGAACATTATGGATATTATGCCATCAGTAAAACTAATGAGGCACTATTTACATACCAAGCCCTCTTACTCTGCCTTTTATAAAAAACAGTCTCCAAAAGCTTCTTCAACATCTATAATGCACAGGGAAGGCTAATCTACCTAAGAAAAGACTACCTCATTCACCTGCAGTGACCTACGTGAGGGGCAAAATACTTGTGACGAATGCCCCTTCTGAATACAGACAGTTTAAAAAGCAGCAGGCCCAGTGAAGACTGCAATGTATTTAAAACTCTTCCTTCATTGCCTGGTGGAGTCCTGGAGTAAAGACTGTGTCATCTTAACATTTGGAGATATTCCCAAATTACCTCTTTCACTGAAAGCCACTCCTCCAGAAGCAGATAGTAACATCCATAGTAAACAGCCAGGTCAGTTTGAAGTAACAATTGGGATTTGGACTTGGAAGGAGGAGGCAAAGTGGCAGGCATCCTTCAAGCTTAGCTAGATCTCCCTTCATGTGTCTTCACTGTGTGGTAGCCACAAAGACTGAAAAACTCTAACTTCTGCTGCTCTCCTTGTGCACAAAGCAGCCTTTCCCTCAAAATTGCCAAGTTTACCTTCTCACCTGCCTGCTCCAGGAAGAGCATACAGCTTCAGTAAAAACTTCTGGTCCAACTTTCTCCAAAAAACCCTGGCATGGTTCTAAGACTACTTCAAGCCCATTATGATGAATTCTGGCTTTTCCCATCCTGAACATTCTGTGTTCCATTGTGGAAACAATGGAATGTAAAGAGAATCTGGGAATGTAAAGAGGAACACCAGGGTCACTGTCTGATGGGGAAGACTTAAAAATGGAGGTGAATCTTGGTGTTATCCTTTAGTAACTGCATCTGCACAGCTTCAAAGAAAGAAACCTATCCCACTCACTTTCTTCATAAGCCTTGCAGCTCTTTGAAGGGAGGGGAGAAAAAAATAATAAAGTTTCCTTTTTGGTGTAACTGCTATAACACAAACACAAGAAAAAAAATCTGAAATCAAAGTCAGTATATGTTTAAACTGGGTAGAAGAGAGATTAGTTTCAATCATTTTAAACCTTTTTTCCCCTGAGAGTCAGAAGCAACACAGTGGGAGAAGAACAGCCAAAACACAGAAGCCGCAAAATACAGTGGAATAGATCAAAATACAAAAGCAAGCAGATTCTAGACATCTTTGAATGAAGAGCATTCCAAATTCCATATAAGTATATAAACTGCCACCAGATGTCAGTACAGCCTAGAGAATTACTAGTTCCACCCTCTACTCAAGGCTGATAAAGGTATTTATTTAACATCTCCCACAACTGTCCAGGTACACAAATCCAGCCCTGCCACCAGTCCTGAATGGAAACAGCCACTTGAAATAGGAATTCTCCGTTTCATACCGAGAAGCAGCCCCTGGGGCCTGACATATGATCTCATTTGCATGTTATCAACATGAAATAAAAAACAAACAACAAAGCTGTAAGAATAGCCATAAATTTCTACTGTTGCAGGACATCAAGAACCAGCTGGATACTAAATCTCTAAGGAAGGTTCAATGTCTTCCTTCCTCATGCTTGTCAGACTAACTATGGCATTCATCTTGGCCCCACATATTCCCATTCCCTCTGTTTCCAAATAGCTTTAGTCTCCTTAGATTATGCTGCAAAGTGTCAGGCAATATTTAGCAGTGAGGTTGCTAAGCTAAATAAAGCTTTTCTGCAAAACAAGCATTACCATGTCTGTCCTTGTGCTACAGCAGAGGCTCCCTCCACCTTCTCCCCATCTCTGATTTTTCACAAGAATTGCAAAGGAAAGCATCTCCAAAGCATCCCCAGATGATGTGATTTTGCTTTGAAACTTCTAACAGCACCCTTTATCTCACTTCTTCATGCAAATAAATATAAAAATCTAAAATGTCTTGAAAGGAGAAATTATTTTCAGCATAAAATCATTTTTGCTGTTTCATGTCCAAATTCAGTTACACACCTGGCTACTAAAGCTGTTAACTAGAGAAGCTGCACAGGCTACTTAAATAAAGAGCAGAACTTACTTTAGACCATTAATGCACAAATTAAAAACAATCAAAAAAGGAAAGGAACCACTCCTCCATCCCAAACATAATCTATATTACTTAGTTTCAGCAAGAATTTTCAGCTTTGCTGGTTTATAGATTGAGCTTTCTGTCCTACCACAATCAATAAGTCTGCCTTTGAAGCAAAAACATGTATTTAGAGAACACTGGAAATTGTAGAAATACCAGAAAAGAATTGTCAAATGATTAAGAAACCTAACTTAAAATCTTTCCTTGACATAGAACCAATGGATGTTGGCAACATCTTGATTCCCATTTTGTGTGAAATATGCAGGTAAGCAAAGCAATATACATTGACCTATGGACATTTACAGGAAAAGTGTTTGCAATTCATTTCTTTGTTAAAAGAGTAATGTAAGAAATCATGTTAATAAATTTTAACACTGGCTTGTTGCACAATCTTACAAAAATCTCTTCTATTTTCTTATCAAATGCAATCAACTCAGTGGTATATTCTTAGGTCCAATGTAAAGAACTTTAAAAAAAATAATATAATTGAAAGAAATGTGTTAAGTTAAAAACTGTGAACAGAAAATTATTGTTTTAGGCAGACAGCTAGGAAGAGAACTTACTGAAATATCTCTGTTGTGCCTTATAGGGTCATTTTAGCACAGATCTGAGGTATCAGCTTCAGTTTTAAAACAATCACACTCTTAGATTTCCTTTGCATGGTTTCATATCTCAGGCTGAATAAAATTGGAAGAGCAACAGAAGTACAGATACACAGAGGCTTTTTTTGAGCACTTATGATTTTTTTAACATAGCTGGATAACTTGGTATATTCATATAAAAAGAGAAATAAAAAGCAGAGAGACAGACAGCATCCTGAAAGACTTATCTCCTACAATTTGGAAGGGGATATGGAGTACAAACTACCGATAAGTTGAGCAGCAGCAAATACAAAAAACCAAACCTGAAGTACAATGCTTCATGGGAAACCCCCAAACCATTTACAATGCCATCCAAATTGTGTCCAAAGGAAGAGTGCCTCTTAAAATGCCATCCAAATTGTGTCCAAAGGAAGAGTGCCTCTAATTTAATATCTAAACTAAGCCCTGAAACCTCCTTTCAATTCAGGTGAGCCACGTAGTATCGGAAGTTTCCCCTGGAGGAATCTACACACTAAAGAGGGAAGGCAAGTTTTGCTGCAAACCAGACTAAGTGCTTAATTAAACATAAAAATTACAAGCGTGTTTCACCTTGCTTTTGAGTTTAATCAGGAAACCTTTCACAATTCCTATTTTGTTCCATACAACTGCAGGTCTTTGTCAGGTTAAAACAAGAAGAAATTTATGTGCACTCTCCAAATTGGAATTTTTAATTCATGATCTTGGCTCTAATTGTAACAAAGACCCTTGAGGCTCATAGTTTCTCTCTGTTAAGTTCTCTCCCTCAAATTCTCTACACGTAAACACTTGTTTCTACAACAGCTTTTCTGCAAGTCTATTTTCTCCCACTTTTTTCACATTCAAAACACACAAAACCCAAGCCCAAGTGTCTAAGTTTTACACGTGCCACTTGCTCATTTTGAATTCACTGTGTCCAGGTGACAAGTACTATTCCAGTCACTCTCTACTTAGGAAATCTCGAGAACATTATATCAAGAGCACATGACTCAACAGCCAGCTTGCACATTATGCAAGAATAGGCGGCTCCTTTCCTCTGGGAAATCTAGCTTCTTCAAAATCAAAGTTTTAAGAAGGTAAGGAAGAATTTCAGCTTCTGCAGGAGCAAAATGGCAAAGATGCACTTAGAAGTTACTGAAGAGTTCACGTCACCAGCAAAGTTTGAGTAGAAAGAAGCTTACAGTTACTTACTATTTAGCACAACCTAATTTCCCAAAATCTTTAAATTAAAAGTTCACCCTTGACTTTCAAAGCGGTTTTTGCATCCTTCTCCATATTACCTGAACTATGTTCAGCTAGCTTCTAACATTTCCTCAACACCCACCAAGCATTTAGCTCTGCTGCTGCATCAACTGCAGCAAATGGCATTCAAGCTGTGAGACTTTGACAAAGGCTGGCATTTCAACAGTTACATGGCAGTATTCAGTGACTATGCACAGATGGAGAATGGTGGATGCATCTTTTTTCCTTAATAAAAAAGGTTCTAGATAAAGATGCTTTTAATAAAGGGTAATTGCCTTTATTAACCTGATATATAAACCTGAAATGCTGTCATTTTTATACGGACAAGTGGAAATGAGGTTTGGCAGAATGTTTGAAACACTTGTACATTCAATTTTTCTTGCTGCTGGTGGTTAAAGTGTTCTATTAAATTCACAAAAAAGAATTAAACAATGCAGAAAGCATTTCCTATTGCTAATGGCTTATAGTTACTATAACCACGTTAAAATAATTTTGTTGGTTCATTTGTTTTTAATGAAAACCCTTTCTCAAGGAATTACAAATAAGTTTAATGGAAAACTATGCATTATTAGGGAATTTTCATCCTTGAGCTATTTTCCTCACCCTAGATCCCTCAATTCTTCACTAAATACCCAGATTTTCATTTCATCTCTAAGCACAGTAGTTGCCTTAAATTTCACTTTTTTACTTTTGCCAAAGCCCAAAGATATTTGCACTGTTCCATCTCTGTGTGTTTTGAGTTGTCAATCATCTTTTCTATGACAGCCCAGAACCAGCTCTTTTATCCTGCTACCCTACTCCTTCTTTCCCTTTCAGAAGATATTCAATTTGTTTTTGAAGTGGAGATCCCTAAAAGCTCTTCTGGAGCCCATTCAATCCCTGGAAGGTCTACTTTGCAAATAAAAAAAACCCACCCTGCCCCCATCGTGAACCTGCTTCAGAAAACTGCCTCTACTCCAAATCTGTGTCCAATGGCACACATGCAATCTTTTTTCATCTCTCCATCACTTCAGGAAAAATATGCCTGCCAATTCAAACAGATCATTAACACTCACAACTGCACAGACCCAGCCAAACACCTAGTTTTGAAGATTCTTTATGCATAAAATCTAAATTGAAGTCCTTTCAACTGATCCTTATCTTTCCACCTCATCCAAACCTCTTCCAGGTTTGCTTTCACACAATATTCTCCAGTGAAAGAAAGGCAAATATCTTGCTGTGACTGCAATACATTCAGAAAACTACTGCCAGAAAGAATACTCTAAGAAGTCATCTCCTAACATACTCACATGGCTACTTGCCCCTTTTCAGCTGAATCAAACACCTGCTATTGTCATGGTCAAGGCCTATCAAGGTCTGCAATCATCTTTGCCCTTAGTAAGACATCTTCTCTACCTCCAGTATCACAGGAGGTTAGGGTCTGTCACCCATGTTACAGTTTCTGTTAAGCCTCATTTGTGCTTTCTTCTACTTTGTGTCTCAACAGAAACGCAGCTTCTGAGTCCCCAGCCTTCCTCACAGTCCTCCTCTTCACAACTGCCTACACTAAAAGATTTAAGAAACAAACTTGTGTTACTGGGTTACCAGCTGCACCAGCACTGCCTCGCCCGACACTTCAACCATTCATGGGTAGATTAATCTACATATTTGGATCCAGAACTGTTCCAGGGATTTCACAGAAACCATAGCGCTCGGCACCACAACATGCTGCAGTCACACTGAACATCTGACTGACAACTTATGAAGTCACTTAAACCATTTTAGGCTCAGGCTGACAAATTAGCAACACCAAGTAAATACTGGAGAACAGCAATAGGCATTACTTGAAGCAGCAACGCTGAAACTGAAAAAACATACTTTTTCAGCAATAATTTCACCACTTGGCCATAAAGACAGCAAAAAACCTCACCTGAACATACTTTCTTTTCTCCTAAATAGGCAGTAAATTTAAAACTTCTTTATAAGTATTTCAGTGAGGCTCATCACTATGGTATGTGAGCAACCAAAGAAGATCGAGTTGCTCATCTGTATTAAACAACAGCTGCTGCAGGTTGAAAACAAGTAGGACTTCAGTTTTACAGAAACTCAGCTGAGGTTTCTGTTTGGCAAAGACATGTATTTGAAACAAGGCATGGATCCAGATCCCATTTGATATGGTTCTTCCTGATGCATAGATCTCAGGTAAATTCAATAGCTCCTCTCTCTCCACTCCACATAACAAAAAGCTTTTCCCTCTGTGTGCTAACAGGATTAAGTGTCACATTTAAATTTTATCAAACTTCACTTTGTTTTCTCACCCCTTCCCTGAATTAGCAGATTACTGTTGAAGCAGGCAATGAACACACAGTTTCTCCCACTCGTTGACATCACGGACACGCTGTGGCACGTATCCAAGCCCTGTTTTCCTGCAGAGGATATAGCTTCTGTGGATGTGAACAATCTCCAGCAAAAGCTTAACACATCGTCCCATTTCCTCTGTTGGAAGGGAGTCTCCCAACTTTTGCTCAGAACAAACAGAGTCCTGGAGCCAGCCCATGGACAGTGTTTACAGAAACAGCAATGTCACCAACAGAAGAGATTCGGATACTTTGGAACAAAAATAGTCTGAAGGAAAAAGAAGCAGCAGGATTTTTTTTTTTTCATGAAAAAGTAGTAAATTAAGCATTAGTCAAACGTTGATACATTTTTTTTTAGCTATTTTATATGGAGGTTTCCTTAAAAACCACATCTATTTTACTGTGGTTAAAGTAAATCTTATGCTGAACAAAGGAACTGAAAGGTACCAACTTAGCAACAGTTCTGTATTTCCATCCTCACCTCTCCTCTTGCTGCCAAATTTACACATGTACAAATGAGGGGCCCAAGTAGTGCCAATATAAAAGAACACTTTTTTTGTTGTGGGATTTGTTTTAATTTTTTTAACACTGAAAAACTTAAGACTGCCCCAACTTTGTGAAAATAGAAAGGGTAGCTGAAGTATTTACAAAGGTTCTGCACCATCTGTAATTCTTCATACATGCACTTTGACAACCTGATTTAATTAGTATCAACCTTCCACCACTTAACATACTGCTAAGTATTAGTCTATTTTTATTTTATTTATTTTAAGGAAGTGGAACAATACAGTGATCATCAAAAATAGCACATCAAAATAGAACACCCTGTACCCCGTACTTAAACAAATAAATACAGAAAATTATAATCCAAGAGGAGGATATATAAATATAAACTCTAAGTTTCAAGAAGTTTATGAGAATTACAACTTTTGGAAAACCCAGTCCATCTGGTAACTGAAGTGGTTTCAATCTCACAGTTAATAATACAGGAACAGAGCAGAAAGCTGCTCTCAGCATCCATTTTGCCTATGAATCAAACTTACATCATCATATGGTCAAGGTATAATACAAGGCAAGCAGGCATAAGAGGAAATGCATTACATTTTTTCTTGCTTTTCCTCACTTCCAGTCTACAATCTGCTTAAGGACTATGACAGACACAACTGGTAGGAAGCAAAAGGCAAAGAAGTGTCAGAGACAATGTGAATATCCAGGCTCCATCCAAGAAGCAGGAAGGAAGAAACTTGAGGGTCAGCTGCAGAAGATAAGGGCAGAGGCAGGCTCCAGCATAAGACTTTTCTTAAGTAAATGGTTTGGCAATAAAAATAATATTTTTTAAAGTTTCCATGCCTCCTCCCACACTGAAGCTGCTAAATCTCATCCTGTTGCCCTGTTCAGGGCTGTGAATCATTATGCTAACATGAAATGGTGCTACTCACCTCCAGATCTTCTCTCTGTAAAAAAATTAGCAGGCTACTTCTTACTAAATTAATTTGCAAGAAACCTCTTCTAGACCCAACCAAATAGTGGACAGAGGCTTCATTTTCTTTCCCGAGTCTTAAAACACCAGGAAAGTTTGGACACAGCATAAGGAAAAAAAAAAAAAAAAAAAAAAAAAAAAAAAAAAAAAAAAAAAAAAAAAAAAAAAAAAAAAAAAAAGGCAAGCCAGCAACTGCCTATGGTTTGCCTGTGCCCTTTCTGGTTGAAGATGAGGGTAGACAGCTAGTTATTTTAGACAGACCCCGTTTTAACTTCCTGAAATGAAAGTCTGCCAAGTATTAAAGGGAGAAGAAAGGGATGTAAGCAGATTGTGTACTTCCTTTCTAGAGATATTTTTTACTACCATTGCAATTCTACCATTCTTACTAAGGGAACTGATGTGTTAAGTAGAGTTCAGCAACACGCTTCATTCAATCTCCACTTCCACTGTTGGTCAGAGCATGGTGCTAACAAACACCAAGGCTTTGGGTTCAATCCCTGTACGGGCCCTTCATTTAAGTTCAACTTAAGAGTTGGACTCGATCCTTGTGGGTCCCTTCCAACTCAAAATATTATGTGACTCTGCGATTTATCACTTCAGAATGATGTTCAGTTTTACATCTTATTATTTTAAGTGCCTGGAGGCTTAAAATGAAAGCTGACACAAACCACAGTAAAAGCCTGTAATATATACTAGCCTCCGAGTATTACTGCATTCAAGGTATGTTAGTTACTTTTTTGGTCAGCTTAAAGAATCGTTCATCCCACCAGCTGATATTTCTCTCCAAGGAGAAGAAAAATGATTCCACAAAACAATTACAGCAAATTAGAGTATTAGCAACATGAGGCAAAATGCAATTGAATCAAGGTGATGATTTATTGCTTACAATGAAAACTAGAGAATCTATACTTTCAAATGTTCTTTTCAGTAAGCAACTGATATTCTGTAAGATATTCTGTAAGACAGTTCACGAAATTCAATGCAAACTATTTCTTACCATGTGATGTATGTCACAACCCTGATTTAGTTCATGATGCAATTTTAGCACATGCTGTTTCTACTCATATACTTCGCATGCCAGAACAGATTTGCTGCAGCCACAGAAACATCTTTGGAAAGTTAAAAATTACTTGCTTCTAAGGCAAAAATTCTTTACCTCTACATTGCAAGTTGAACTGTACGTGTTTTATTAGGAGCTACTGAATCTCTAGGAGCAAAAATGCCTTACAGTATCCAAAACAGACAAGCAGACACTCTACAGATGCAGTTAGGAGTGTTGGCTTGTTCTACAGTTTTCATGGAGGAGAATGCACATGACACTGCCTTTAAGTCAGTACACCCAGCAAGTGTGGTCTGCCACCAGTTTAGAAAACTCCTCTACAAGAGAAGCACTGACAATGATATGACCAAGTCTAGTCACCCACATCCTATGACATCAGACAGTAAGTGCCAGAAGCTTGAGGGACTTAAAACACCAACATCTTTCCTAGAAACATTTTAAATCTGTTTTAGCTACGATGAATGAGTACATTTACATAGCCAAGAGGAGCCGTAGACAACAAGCACTTCTGAACAAAAGGGAAACCACATGCACCTCAAGGTGAGTACCCAGGAAGGAATATCTGAGTTTCTACCCCACGGAGCGAGCACCTTCACAAACATCAAACATTAAATTGGCAGTGGAAAAAAGCCACATGTATAACCACAGAAAAGCAGTAGACAGGCTTAGAACTGGGTTCAACTGACACTGCTGCAAGGAAGATTATTTCCATACCTTCATTTTATTCTTGCAGCTTTTTGTCTGTCTTAATGAGAAAGTTATTCCTTCTTATCCTTAACATTATGTCCACTTGGCAGTATAACAGCTAAACCACATGGACAGAAGATCCAAATCATTCCAAAATAACACTCTTCTCACAAGCAGCAACTGCAAAATGCCTGAGGCAAAAATGTGTCAAGAAACAAATTTTAGTTATTCAAACCCTACTGCGTTCTCCTTTTCCTAAAGCTACCAATTTCATTCCACCTAAATAACTTGTGAAAACCCGCTAACTCCATTTTACTAACATGGGGAGAACCTGCAGATCTTCCTTTTGTAGAGGAGAAATGCTCACATTGGGAAACTTTCATGTTATTTTTCAGTATGACTTCACATCTTTACAATCAGATTCTCAGATCAGCACACTGGCGTGGAAGGAAACAAAACAGAAAAATAAGATCTGTTAACAAAGCTGGTATCTGCAGTCAGTTCCTCTCAGGAATGAAACACCTAACTTTCCAGGACAGCACTAGATACATTCGTATAAAATATCTTTGTGACAGAAACCAACAAAAGAACAATGAGGCTTCTTTACAGATTTCCTTATACAAGACATGAAATCCTTCTGTGTAGATAGTTGCTATGGTGCAGACTTAAGGGGAAAAAGAGGGGAGATCAGACTTCTTGTTTACAGGTTTCCAATATGCTCCACTTGATCCATCTTGAAATTGAAACCCTTCAGCTTCCTGTCTTAAGGCTGTCAGATGATAGAGAACAAACACAGTGTTAGCAACTTTATAGAGCTCCCACATTTTCTGCACAGATCTAAAGAAAAATATCCACAGACAGTAAGGACAATCTAGTTTCAAAAAGAATAAAAGCCATGCTAAATCCTGAAAGACTTACTAAAGGGAAAAGAGACTTACTCTGGCAATGAAATGGCAGATTAGCTTTGTACACTGTCAACACTTCACCACAATGTAATACTGCATGGATCTATAAAAAAAATACGCTGTTTCGACATTGCCTGGCAAAATCCTGATTCTTCTGAGAACTTCTTACACAGGTTTTATCCAAACAGGTATGCCCATCTATTTACACAGATTCAAGAAGAATAAGACAAAGACATTTATGGTAGGATTCAACTCTCTCAGACACCTAAACCCTAAAAAGACACAGCTTCTGCTACAGTCAAAAAAGCCTACAGAAAGATTCAGCTTATCCTACAGCAAACACTTGGGGTTAGTTCAGTACCTAGACACAGATATCTGCTGTCAGTTTAAGCTCCTTGAGAGTTTCACCTCACTTCCAGTGGCCTTATGCAATTTTCACCAATGCTTTAGTGATCCTAATTGGCACTAGGTTTAGGTAGGTGACCAGAGGGCTACTATCCAGGCCCCACTAACTCTACCAAGGAAATTTTCACCAACTAGGAGGACAGAGAGCACAGAAACTTGGTGCAAAAGTATAAAACTTAAATGTTCTTCATCAGTCATGAACAGAATGCATTCTTTATTGTTTTGACAATTGACAAGAATTTGGATATTACTCTTTGGATTTAATCTTAGACTGTTATTTATTGTGGTTTTGGCGCTATGTAAGAGATTTGGCCTTCGCAGTCACTACTTTAGGGTCCCATCTTCTAAAGAAGCAGCCAAATGTAATTTCTTCTCTAGATCCCTTATTCACCAGCCAGATTAATCTAGAACCTTTTTGCCAAAAACTTCTATATAACCTGGTCTGCATTAACTGCCTAATCAACTTTTTTTTAGTGCATAAACCCCACTCTTACAGAACAGGTTAGTTCTCCTATTCAATCAGTCATCAGTCTGGTTCTGTCATATACTGTGCTTTTACTGAACATGCAGGGTGAGGTTAGAAATGACCACCTGATTTTACCCAATCCAAGATAATTCCAAGGTTTAGGAACTTAATGATGCAGTCTTCCTAAAATAAGTACAAGTTCCACACATGAGGATGCCTTTAAAGACCTCCAGAGGGAGATACTGTCCAATTTTTAACGTTTAAATTGCCTCGAACATCCATTTTAGGCATCATCACTGGCCACACCAGCATCTTGCCACAGCCTGAATATTCTACTCTGTCAGGTCAGCAATTCAAAACTCAAAAAATAAACAGGAGAGGAAACAAGACGTGACAACTTTCAAATTCTATGGCAGTTTTCTTGCTCTCTTTAGACTGTAACTTATTCATTCCCCAAATGCTATTGTTTGCCATCATCTATTTATATTTCTTTACCTAGTTACTGTTTGAACAAAGTGTAAAAATATTATTTTTCATCTTGTCATATAAGCCTAGAAAGCTTAACTAATGCCGCAAAACTGTTTCCTCCCCACTGCCAGCAAACAGCTTATACTGAAAGAGTAGCATCTAATGCCTACTTATGCTACTAACAGCACCACAATAAGACTGAAGGATTAAAAAAACAATATACTGGAAGGTATTGGCATAACCTTCTTTCTGTCATTTTTTGGTTCTTCCATCTTCTGGGATTTGTTTCCAAGAGAAGAAAGGGCCTTCACCAAGGCTGGACTGGGAGAGAACAACCATTAACTTTTAAAAACTAGGGAAAATATTGTCCCTTCACATTTAAGTAGTTCTGCTTTCCTTCCCATTTATTTAACAAGCATTGGAATGGTTCTGCTAATGTAGCTATAACCCAGTTCTCACAGCTCAGAGATAAGGGACACTTTGCAAGGAAACCACCAGGCACCCAGTGCTTCTATAGCTATACTTATTACACAGAATTCACCCAATAGTAGGAATATTTAAGAGAGTCACAAAGTTCCCATGGAGAGAGAGCTGAGATTTTGTCACATTTTATTCCAAATCTACTGAAGAGCTTTTGCCAAGGCAATTTTGGCAAGTACTTCCAGCATTATCCTGGCTTGCCAAACTGCATTTAGATTTTGCTGGACGTATTTACTTGTTTAATATGCTCACATTCGTTGCTGTAGAGGATTTGGCTTACTTTGAAGACCTGGAACAACACTTAAAGATAAATCAGAGCCTGACTGACTTAGGAATTTGATATATTAGCCTCAGCTCATAGTGGTGCTGCATGCTGAGGTATTAGAAGTAATCCATAGCACACCTACTTCAGATCTGAGACCAGACAACTCTGAACTCTCAAATGACACTTTTATTGCGTTATTTTTATACAGCCAAGTTCTTGCCCCTTTCAAAAATACTACCCAACATGAGCTGTAGGATGACCCTGAAGATCCACTTCAGGAGTCAAAACAGCAAAACTGCATTTTATGACAAACACAGCATTCTTTGCTGACTGCATGGAAATAAATCCTCAAGGCTCGATTTTCAGAAGAGATTAAGCATTCAATCTTTCTCTCGCTCAAACAGTTACAGCCCTTTAGGACCCCTTTAGTTAATTTCAGCCGATCCCTCCCACACTGTTGTCCCTTCCCTCACTCCCCACAGGGCCAGTCAGTGCTCTGCTTCCACCCTGTCAGTGAGGCACGCAGGAATGCTTTTGATCAGATGCATCAGAGGTACACTGGTGACACGGCTTGCCTGACGGAATCATGCTCTACTGTTTGACTCAAAACATGGAGTGAAAATACTGAAGTATTTCAAAAACATTATCTGCAGCACTTGTTTTCAAGGTTTTGTTTCTGTTTCTCCACTGTTTGTCCATTCCACATTGTGAGCTTTACTAGCTTGCTTTTTCTCCTTTTTTCCTTTTTTTTTTTTTTTCTCCTCTCTGAGCATGCTCCCTCCATTCCCCCATATCCTGATGCTACCCCACAATAGACAAGCTATGTACTTGATCATAGCCATGGCCTAACTATCCTCAAAGCACATACTGCTAGAGAAAAATATGAAATACTGCTCAGGGTTACATTTTTTTAGCTCCTCACTGTTATAATATATATTCATCCTGGAGGCGCAGCTTTTCATACAATTCTTTCCTTTCCCTTTTAAAAGCACATATTCTTAAAACTCCTCTAACCCATTATTCAGTAGGTACCTATAATGCATTTTTCACAAACGGAAAAATCAAGTATAAACATACCCTACATTTCTGGTTTCTAAATGTGTATACATATATATTTTGGTTATATTCAAGGTAAACAGTACCAACTTGCTTCCTAAGAAATACAAGTACACTACTCTATGACCCATTCCTATCTTTACTGTACCTTTCCAATATTTACTCCACTTGTATAACAAGAATACCTGTGGATTCCTCTAGATAAAGCAACAACAACAAAAAAAATAAACCAAGAGAAGATAAAGAATCAAAGCCTCTCCACCCCAGGGAAACATACAACTCAGTGACAATTCTTCACTGATAGTTTTAAATCTAATCACCAAATTATAATCCCTCAGATATGTCATATCTATACTTTTTACTATGTCAATTTTATAGGATGTTTGGGTTGCCAAATTCAGTATCCTGAAAACCATCATAAAGGCTAGTGTTCGTATGAGGCTATCAATCTGCCTGACTTAACATGAAATAAAATAAAAAGAAAACATAATAAATGAGCTCCATTTCCCGGCAGGATCTACTCCACTTACCTACTTTGGTCCAAGTCCTATTTCAGGATTTCTGTGCAAAACCATGCTAAGCTGACAGTCTATAATCAGTTGCACACTCTACTCACCCAGTTAAGACCTGGCACAATTTACTTTCCATCTGTAATCTGAAGTACTCTAATTTTAGATTAGCAATCCACAGAGTTTCTTATATTACTCCTCTTGCATTCCTTGATACAAGTTACTGGCATCTTCTAAGCTACGTCCTATTTTAATAGCTGTTGTTAAACATCCACCTGGCTGCTAAAGTGGAAAGAAAGCCATCAACATTCGCACCTGACAAAAATTCAGCTTTTTAAACCACATACCTGACAAATCTATAGAGTACAGTCTTTAGGCACTGCTCTATAGTTTTAATACTACCTGGTCATGAAATATTAAAATTACTTTTGTTTCTAATAAAAATCTTTCTTTCTCTGACTGTCCAGCTGTCCTCCCTCCATCCATGTAATTTGCTTACTAATTTTATACATTGCTTCATTATCTGCTAATTTATATTCATGGAATAAAAGCTGACAGACATCTATTTAGGGATTTCTTGTGCCAGGAGGAAGGGAAAGAATATTTTTAAGCGCCATTTCCACCTCTATTCTCAGACATTTTTATCTTTGCTATCTCCCTTGATTGTGGGTTCTTCCACAACTAGTAAGATTTTTGTAAGCCATTCAAAAGCATTACATTTTTTTCTGTTCACATTTCATCTTTCCCCTTGAGTTGCTCAAAAGCTTTCTACCTTTTGAATTTCTTCCTTTGAGGAAAAAATATTTTATTCATCTGACCACAAACGGACTTTTATAAGCCATGATATCCACAGCTGAAGTAGTTATCCTAGACTGACTTTGAAGCTAAAGGAGAGAAATAAGCAGGGCAACTGGGGACAAATCATGCCATTCCTAAATTCATTTCTAAAATAAATCATATAGAATGGTCCTGTTAAAGGGCCTCTCCTTACTCATTAAAAGCCTAAAACAGTACAGCTTGGACATATTTAACTACAGCACAGGTGTAGTAAGTTTAGCAATATGAATCCATATTATAGGTATTTCCTACCAACTTCCATGAACAATTAGGATCCCCACAGAGGATTCAAAGGTAATGATAACCACACAAACACACCATAGGACAGAGAATCACATATCCAGTGGTATTCTATCTTAAGACACCACCATATTTATTTTCAGAATGTTAATTCCCATTTGTTTCCTTGTGAAGAAGCTTAATTGCTCATAAAATAAGCAAATAACCTTTTCTTACTTCACTGTTTCACAGAGACCTGTATTAATGTGACCTGCCAAATGGCTGCTTTATCATTTCTAGAGCCATAGAGATCTCAGCACTGTGCATCTGCAGGGTCACAGCCCAGGGCCTCATCTAACAAGCACAATATATATAGCCATTTCAAATGAGTCTGACCTGTGTCTTTCAAGTATTTGTGAGGAAGCTGCTGCACATGCAAGTTTCTCTAAGAAGAGCTGGAGGAGGTTTAGCTGGCAGAACATTGTGACAATCCTGCAGAGCCACTTCATACTCTTTTCCCCACTGCTGCTAGCTGAGTCTTGCCCTTGCCCTGGAAGTCTAGGACCTAAGCTAGTTTCTTTCCTTTCACTGCTTTCCATGCATCACACAGAAGCTCCAATTACTGGCTGGAGTGCCTCAAGGGACATCACTACTCATATGAAAGACCGAAAACCCTCATAGCAGGTACAATTTCAAAGAGATAGTCAGTAAATGTGTCTCACATAGGCTTTCTACTATTACACCATTGCTTAATTTAAACTGTCAAAAACCCCTCTGAATGTTTTGAAAACATTTCAGGATGTTACTGATGAACATTTATAGTTATAGAATTAATGATTGCTATGAATTCCAGAATTGCATCAGATATGTAGAAAGGCTTCAAGTTTACGTAACTTTCAACAGCCAAAACAGTGGAACTTCACAGCTCATTCTAGCCTCCGCAAATTAAATTCCTGACACAGTAGTAAAATCCTTGCTCTAAAGTAACAACAGCATTTTTACTTAATGTAAACAAAGTATTCAGTTGCTTTATTTTTTTAAAACCACTAATTTTAGAGCAAGAGCTTCAAATGAGCACATATTCCATGCGATAATATAATAAATAAACTACAAGCAGAACTCCTGAGACTAATTGTATTAAGAAATTCTAGAACACAAGGCAGGTTTACTCTGCTCAGCATGCACATCTAGGCAACGAGTGGAAAAAAACGAGCCATTTGCACAGCTTCCTTTGCCTCTTCTTCCCTGACACAGGTATGTGCATGTGTATACACATATTTACACACACACAAATAAAGATACAAGACAGAGTATATCAGCCTCAAATAGTGGAATTTCTTAATACAAAAACGTTCAAGTATATATATGTATATAAAAATATGTATAAAGGAACATAAAGGATAAACAAGTTATAGCTGAATGGTGAAAACTTTTCTGGAGGAAGTAAGACGTTTTCACTCTTATGCACAGAACAAAGCAGACAACTTCCCCAGAAATAGCAGCACACATCAGAAATGCAGCTATCAACTCTGCAAAGCCAACACTGCAAAACAAAAATATTAAGCCTATTCTCAAAGTATACAGAAGGTGAGGAGGGCAAGAGGAAAAAAAAAAAGTACTATAAACATCACTGTAAGAAGATCTCTTAACAAGGCTAGGGCCTTCAGCAGAGAGCACAAATTCTTCCCAAAGCTTTTACTACAACAAAGTAGTTAAGAAAAGTCGTTGATTGATTAGCCTTTTATATTAGACTGAGCAAAAAAAAGTTTGAAAAAGATCAGAAAAGTTCAGATCAGTAACAGAGAATAGCATTACAGGACAACTGCATGTGGGAGCTATTTCATATACAGGCTGTGATGGCCTTCAAGACAAAAGCAATCAGTTTTAATTGCATCTAGAGAATAAAGGTGAGTCAAGGGAAGGCAAGGAGATGAGTGATATGGTGAAAGCAAAGAGACAAGGGATCTCTGCACAGCATCCTGGAGAGCTAAATGCAAATCCTCTGTCCCTACACAAAATGAAAAAAAAAAAAAAGGAGTGCAATGAAGAGAACTGCTCAGAGGTCCTCCTGGTAGATGCTGAAGGACCAACTATTGA
Source organism: Empidonax traillii (assembly GCF_003031625.1). NCBI lineage: Eukaryota > Metazoa > Chordata > Aves > Passeriformes > Tyrannidae > Empidonax > Empidonax traillii. The sequence goes on along the minus strand of NW_020955332.1, from coordinate 1,126,553 downwards.
CTGAAATACACCTGGATGCACAGAAAAGACTGCAAAAAAACTGCTCTGAGCAATATTCCTTTCTTCTACTGATATCTTGCCTCGCTATATGCAGAAACTCTTAAAATTAATTTTCTAGTAATCAAAGGGCATACGAGCGAGGGGGGAGGAAAATGCATCAGCAGCATAAGACAAAGTTACAGAAAGTATTTCCAATTTACACATCAGAAAAATCAAGTGCCTATGACAGGAAGACTGAATTGAAGCAAAATGCTGGCTATCCATATTAAATTAGGAGACATACCGTTAAATAAAAGCAGCTATGTTTACATCCACAGTTAGAAAAATGCCTTAAGCTATCATCTGGCAAAACACTATGTCACTGCACTGCACGTGGCTTCCTTCTCATATCCTTGGTTCGTTTATTTGTTTCATAATAACTATTGAAGCTTCACCAAAAAAAAACCCAAACAAAACAGCCTGCGTATATCAGTAGGAAAAAAAAAAAAAAGAGTGGTTTCATGCATCTTGATCTATAAATAACTGCTTAAAGGAAAAACAGTTATATGCCTAATTCAACTTAGAAGAACCATCCTTTCCAATTCAGATTTGTTGTAGGAGATACAGGATTAATTCATCTTCTGTTTTTAAACAAAACAAGCACACTGTTTAATGCCTATTTCACATAAAATTAACAAAGAAAACTTCCCAAGAAACATGGCTATTAAACAGTGTCACTTTTCAAGCAGAGTTAAAGCACATATCTGAACAATACATGTTTTTGATTGTGGCTTGAGTAGGAACAGCAGCTCAGTACTGAACGCTTTCCATTCACATCAAATGTATTCTCTTCATAACAAGAGCATATGTAGGCAGAGGGATTGTGCCTTTTCCAACAGCTGCCCCGTCATTTTAAAGACGATTTCCATAAACAGCATACACACACAAGTAGTGCTGGTCAACTTTCCTAACTTTCCTCTTTTCCTTCCCTTCTTCCTGGCCTGCAGACAAAACTTCCGCAGAGTCAAAACAAAGAGCCCTCAGACAAGAACTGCTCTTCCCATTCAAACAGAGCTGGGGATACATTCTTTTTGGATGGATTATTTTTTAAGAATATCCATTAATTCAGTAGAGGGGTGAAATAGGCTTGACTTGACCCACCCAAATCTGGAAGCCAGGGCATGAAAGCAAACACTGTCTTCCAAGGGGTACAGTGACCTCAACAGGTACCAGGTAAGACAGAATACATCAGCATTTAAGACAAAGCTAGCAGCCAGCTTCTACCCTCAACAGGAAATGAGGACCACTGCTCCAACAGTCTTGCACTGGGTTTGTGTGGTCAAGTTTTAGTAGAGGGGTTGGGGGGGGAAGGTGGGGCTATAGGAGTGGCTTCTGTGAGAAGCTGCTAGAAGCTTTCCCCATGTCCAGCAGAGGCAATGCCAGTAGGCTTCAGGACAGATCTGCCACTGGCCAAGGCTGGGCCAATCAGAGAAGGTAGTAACATCTCTGTGATAACATTTAAGAAGGAAAAAAAGTAATTGTGTTGAAGTAATTTGGCTCAGAGAAGAGAGGAGTGAGAATATGTGAAAGGAACATCTATGCAGACATCAAGGTCAGTGGAAAAGGAGGAGGAGGAGCCGCTCTGGGCATCAGAGAGGAGATTCCCCTGCAGTCTGTGTGTGTGCAAAGATCCCCCTGAAGCTTATGCAAGAGACCCACACCAGAGCAGGTGGGCACCCAAAAGATGCCATGACCCCATGCTGGAGCTGTGACCCCATGCTCCAGCCTATGCTGGAACAGCCTCCTGGCAGGGACCTGTGGACTTGTATAGAGAGGAGCCCACGCTGGAGCAGGTTTTCCTGGTAGGACTTGTGACCCTGGGGGGGGACCCACACTGGAACAGGCTGTTCTTGAAAGACAGCAACCCATAGAAAGGGACACATGCTAGAGTAGCTGTGAAGAACTGCAGCCTGTGGGAAGGACTCATGCTGGAGAATTTCATGGAGAACTGTCTCCCATGGGAGGGACCCCACACTGAAGAAGGGGAAGGACTCTTCTCCCTGAGCAACGTCAGGAACAACATGTAATGAACCGACTGTAACCCCCACTCCACATCTCCCTTCGCCACTGGTGGGGAGGACGTAAAGCCCAGGAAGGAGGAAGGGGTAAGGGAGAGGTGTTTTCTCATTACCCTATGCTCAAATTTTGACTGGTAATTAATTCAACTGATATCTTCCAGATAAGTCTATTTTGTCCACGACAACATTCAGTTTGTGATCTTTCACGGTTCATACCTCAACTCAAGAACCTTTTGTTATATTTTCTCTCCCCTGTCCAGTTGCAGAATGGAGCGACAGAGTGGCTTTGGTGGGTGCCTGGCATGCAGCCAGAGTCCACCCACCATAAGTTCTTCCGAAGTTTAGCTCTAGCAAGTTTTAAGAGGTAGCTGGTAGAAGAGCAGCTTATGTGTCTGAAGTTGTTTTTCTGGAAGAAAACTCCTCATGTGCATGTAGTGAGATTAGAGGCTGAAGAAAAGAGTCCCAACATACTACTACATTTTCCAACAGGAAACACACTGAACTTTGAGACAGTACGTAATTCAGGAAGAAGAGTAATAGAATGGGTATTAAAAGAATTTCCTGCCAAAGCACAAATATTATCAATATGTAAATCTTCACAGGAGGTACTTAATGCTTTTGATATTAAATACTCTGCCTATGCAAGTCCTCTCCTATTGCTCAATCCTCTTCAAAACTATTGCAAGGCTTTCCAGATGAGGAGATTATGTCAAGAATTCTCGGTCTAGATGGCATTTCTCAAGTGCATCCAAGTCTCATAAATTGCATTACAAGGTCACTTAGAAAGTTCTCTGAGTTGTCAACAAAACCAGTTTTAAGCCCAGAAACACTGCAGAAGCACTCATCTAAACACTTGTTAATTATTGAACCATGGCTCTGTTCATTACTGTCCTACTTTGTCAACAGTAGCACCCACCTCCATCATCACAAATATAACCTGGCTGTTGCCAGTGATTCCAATTTTCTTTTTGCTATAAATACAAAAAAAATTCAGGTAATTCTACAATGCATATAAGCTATACCTCTAACAAGTACCCTGGCCCTAAACTTGGCTGAACTTTTTCAGTACGTCACTAAATTTGCAATTCTTTTAAGTCAAATGCTGTATTTGTTGACTTTTTCTGAATTCACTACAAGCTTTTCAATATTTCTTAGTTCTGCAAGAAAAGGCTTTTGGAAACCTCTATCCATTTAACCTCCTCCACCTGCAGAGGAAAAAATAACCGACCTAAAACTGCAGCTTCATCAGTGTCTGTCCTGACTTCAAACCCATACAGCATCCAACTAAACCATCATCTTTCAAGATATTTACAGCCAGATAAATAACTGACTAAGAAGATGTGTATTCTGTCTTCCCACATTTTAATTAGAAAACAACTCAGAGCCACCTATAAATGTACAGACAGTTACTCTTCAGGCCATCCCTCTGTCCCCTGGGTTTTCCTCTTGCTCTTTGCATTTGACCCCTGTCCACATCATCTGGATTCTGCTTTGATGCCACTGGTCTTGAACTAGACTGTAAATCCTTTTTAGGAGAGCTCATACCTTACTACGAACAACAAAAGCACAAGATGATGTACAGTGCTAATCCTAACAGGAATCTTCAAGCCTTACTGAAATACAATAGAATTTGAACCTATGGCAAATGTACAAATCTTCACTGAAAGCTATTTGCAAAAACCCAGATGAGTGAAGTTTCCTCAAGTATAAAGCACATTTTCTTGATATTGCAGATACTGTTTTAGCTACCTACATGGCAATAATGTTTTATAAGAACACTGAGCAGGACATTAGCTTCTTTACAAAAAAGTCAGAAAGTGCAGAAAGTCTTTGGTTATCTGTCTCTTACATGGAATGTAAAGGGACAGATTAATGTTTAGATTATGTCCTCTCCTACTTTTACATAAACATGCCTACAAACATATTTGAGAAAAAAGGATACTGATAAAAAGAAAAAAGTTAACAACAAAACTCTTTACCATAGGTGAAGATATTTAACACAGATACCAAGCAGACACATACCTTCTTTCAAGAGGGAATACACTAGTGCTTTCACTATCGACTTAAATCAGTTATGTGCTACAACCTCACTGCTCTTTTTTTGGTATGACAGCAATGATGATTAAATACCGTCCCAATCACATAAACTGTTCTCTATGTCCTGGGGTCATATTTAAACACCAGGGTCCACCCACACATAAACCTAGTTGGCATGACCGGAGTCTTGAAATTGTTTCAAGTGATTTCTAGAAAAGTATGAATCAGCTTTTAGAACTTCCTCTTTTTTTTTTTTTTTTTTTTTTTTTTTTTTGAAAGGGAGGAGGGAAGAAGAAGGAAGGGAAAGGGTAAAGGAGGAAAATCACTGAACCTCAAACAGCTGAGATGCTGTGATACGTCCGAGGTGAATCCAGCCACAGAAATCTCCCTGACATCCCCATGATTTTGCACAGTTGGGCCTCTTCCAGGAAAAATGAATTTTTTAATGCTTTTTTTCTCCACAGTTTCTCTAATTGGTGCATTTTATAGTCTGCAGGACTCCTGTAAGTGATTGCTTCCTCCATGGCTTAGGATTTAAAATTCTAAATGAGCCACTGCAAAGATGATAAAGATGTGAAACAATCTTGTAAAAACTTTCTAGTGGAGTCTAGAAACGAAGCCAAGCAATCTGTAGAACCAAGCAGCTCTGAAAACTTAGAATTGAATTTGCAGTTAAAAATATAACTGATTTCATTTTTGCTTTTTCTTATCAGAGATTGGATGACTTCTAGATATTCAGACACAGACATCACAAGAAATATTAAGCAGTAGGTAGAAAAGTTTGGCCTAATTCGTATGTCTGTGGTAAACCTAATAGAAGTTTTAAACAGACAACTATGTTCTAGGTGTCAAACATTTCTTGACGTCTGTGGCAGTTGGCAGCTGCAAACATCCGACTGAAAGCCCCATCTGCTGCTTCACAGCTTCCAGTCGAGGATGTTTACAGTCGCTTACTGTCAACAGCAATACACATTCCTTGGCTGTTTATTTTATATTATTAACATTCAGAGGCCTCCAAGCAGGTTAGTTAAGATCACTACAACTTCTGTTGCTGTGTTGCTGCCCGCAGATGTACACGGGTCTGTTTTCGTAAGTATTTACTTAATGAAATAAAGTACAACAGAGAAACATTTGCAAACAGCCAGGCGTATTTTCTGTTCAAGCATTACGCTTCTAGAATTATGTTGATCATTTTACATCCAGTAAGAATTAAATAAAGACGTATAAAAAGGGCAACTTGCTTCCACTGTTGCATTTGTTTTGTTCTCCGAGAGACTTGAGCAATCCTGTCACATTCATACAAACGCTGCATTGCTCTACAATAAAATCCACTTATCAGCACAGAAACTAAAGATAGTAACTGACTGGCATGAAAATAGAACCAACTCCTTCCTAAGGGTATTTTGCTACAGTGTCTGGAATGTCTTCTGCCCTACAAAAAAGTGGGTGCAAGGGAATTATATGATATTAGAAGTTAGTTTATGCAACATTTGCTTCAAAATAAAACCATGGAAAAAACCCCACCACCCAGCCCACTGAGGACTATGAGGAAAAGGCAAGAAGTTATATAGCAAGCTCTGCAAAGGCTTCAGTAAAGTTCAAACCTGCTAGGAGATTTCTACAAATTCTCTGAGCTAACCATTTGCTGCTACACTTCACGTAGCTGACAGAATAGCACTTCTCACCAAATGAAAAAGCCAGAAAGATTAGGCATAACAACATCTTGGTTGTACAGTTCTGCTGTTTGTTTTTCATTCTACCTTCCATTTCCTTGTTAAGTTAATGATGGGGAAAATTAAAGATTAATCACTCAACTATTTTTCTGAAGTTATATGAAACCGCAGCAGGCCAGCAGAGTGATTATATCACTCTAATTAGAAGGTGTTTTTCCTTGAAACTTTCTTGCCCCCAAATGAAATTACCACACTGTAAGCCAAGTAGGTTATGAAAAGACTGTAGCTGGGATTCAGAAGCCTGTGGTGTATTTATTCAAACTGATAAGTGTGAAGGATCTCTATAAATCACTTTCAAAACTCAGGGTTATATTTTCTATACTAAGGTTAAGAAAATTAATCTTTCAGGCAGCAAGTGAAAACAAGCAGAATTACGTTGAGGCCTTTCCCTTTATTCAATACCAACTTCGAGCTATTAAAGTTTCCTAGGGAATCACATTTTCTCAATGGGTCAAGTCACTAAGGAAACAAAGCAAACTTTATCAGTGCTGCACAACACTCCATTCCAGAAATTCCTGGCACTTGGCATCTATATACCACACCAGAGCCACAGGATCCACTCACCCTCTCCTTACGAGAGCTATGAAAGAGGAGAGCCATGACAAGCTGTGAAAACTCTCAGTAAGGTCCCCAACTTTCACAAAGTTTCACAATACAAGGAGGTATTGACCATTCCTGTGTGAGGTCTACTGAGGAATAGGATGGTAGGAAAATTCATTTACTATAACAATACTTTTGGGGAAAAAAAAAAAAAAAAAAGAAGAGTTCCTATTTTGGCAAGTTCTATCTTATTTAGCACAAGCCAGCTAAGAAAAACATTTGTCACCTTGTAAAGTAATATGCACAGACTGTAACAAAAAAGGCCAACAAAAATATCCCCAAGTGCAAAGCACTGATTGCAGAAGAAACATATTTCACCTTAATTACACCTAGCCATGAAACTGAAATTAGACTTTTATTTGTAAATGTACTGGTCCAATATCTACAACTTAAAGGGGGACAAAGTAGGGAGCCTATAAAATCCTAATACTTTGAATTAATTAGACGAAGGACATTATGTCAGCAACAATATACAATTCCACTCCATGTATGGCTTCCTTTGCACTTTTAAAACACATCAAACAGATTATATCTGTATGAAAGTCAAAGCAAGGTCAATCTAAAACTGTGAGGCACATTATCACATAGTATGAACTGTTATGCAAGAGAACTCCATCAGTTATCTTTACTACACTGATTTTTAATTTGTAAAGACTTCCTTAACACCTCTATAAGAATAAAGTGTCCAAGACTTGAATAGCAATCACCGGGGCTTGATACATGTTCATCTTGATAGGGCTGTGAACAAATAAAGGTAAGACAAAAGGAACTTAAAGGCACTTAAACCCTGTTCAGTTAAAAAAAAAAAAAAAAAAAAAAGCTTTCAACTGTTTTTCTCTCACTCTTCTGAAATTTTCACACCAGATTAATGGATTATCGGTGACAAAGAAAAAAACAACAAAAACAAACTAACAAAAAAAAGCAACTCAACTAAAACTTTCCAAGTGTTCCTAGAATTCAAAACCAGGGCCTTTACATTTTCTGTTACCTTCAATATAGATATAGATGAGGTGATATAGAAGCTCAGACAAGTAAATTAGATTTTAACCATATCAGATTAACTCTGGAATACCAACAGATAAAAATACAAATTCAAAGCTGCATAGAATTTGAAAAAAACCTTAACTTGTGGAAGTTATTTCCTAACTTGCTTTGTAGTCTACATTTTCTAATTTGCTTGTCAGAAACTTTAGGATCATTAAATATGGGAAAAATTATTCCTTCTCTTGCTGTCACTGACAGCACAGGAAGATCAAGCACACATTACTTACATGAACTCAAGTTCACAGCTGTTACGATACAGCATGAGTATCTCCAACTGTTGCAGATGAATCTGATTCTCCCAGTTGCATTTGAACTCACTCTAAAATGCCTGAAGCAGGAGGCTCTCCCTGCGCTAAGGCGGCAGTTACAGACAAGTAGTTGAAATTACTCACCAAAATGAGATACAAAATATCCAAACGTTTGGGAACGAGATGTCAAAACTACTGGTAAAATCAGGAACAACATGTAGTGTGTTTTCTTGAGCCTCTTCCCAAAACTCGGAGTATAATCACTAAGAATTTTAATCAGCTTTTAATCTATCCAAGTGAATGACTACTAAGGTGCACCTCACTAGCAATATATCTGGAGAAAAAAGCCCAAGAACTTACTTCTTGGATACCAGCTGATTCTACTTCAGTTCCTTTCATGAGAGGTACCCACACCTCCGGGGAGAATTACATTCTTCATCTGCCAAAGACTGCTCCTTAGATTTCCAAAAATTCGTATCACATACATGAACAGAAGTTATTGTAATTCCAGAAGTTCAGCAGCTCAGGTCACATAGTTCTCATTGCAAGAAGTCAGATAGCTTTTAACAACCATTATTAAAACTATGCCTTTTTCTGGTACAGTCATTTAAAACTCAGAATATGTTTAAAGTGACACATTACTCCTGAATGCAGTTGTCTCTCAGTTAGAAAAGATAAAGTTTAACTGCTAAGGCAGTATTAAGTATTCAGAACCTACACTGAACTAGTTAAGTTCCCCACCAGAGGTAGGTATAACAACTTCTCTTACTTATTATGTTAAGAAACATATAGATTACACACCCCAAACCAACCATACAAAAAATTTGAGATTGAGCATCACTTCAGAAAAACAATATCCCCACACAGTACTCTTAGTTATGCCTTTACGATGGAGAAGGAATTTATTCATGCAATCATTCTAGACAAAAGGACATACAGAAGCCCTTTGCAGATGGATGGACAGACACACAAGACAGAACTAGATTATCAGGAGGAAACCAAAGAAATAGAGATTGAGAAGAGCACAGAAAGAACAGGAGGGGAACTAAAGTATACCAGTCTAAAATAGCAGGAGAACACTCACACGACAGTTCTGAAATCTTAAGTTATGAGCACACAACAAAACCAAGAGAAGTGCAGGATGTAGGACTTATTAACTGAAATGTAAATACTTGAAGTTTATTATTTATCAATTTGCACTCCTGACAGCTTTTGAAGGTACTTGAACCCACTCTGTATGCGATCACAAGAAACAAGGATACCTTTGATAAACACATCTTCTCCATCAATCAATGAATGACCTGCAGCAAGCGAAGGCTAAGGAGGGATATCAGCACTACTTATTCTCGCTATAGAATCAGCGAGCAGTACAGCTCTCCATTTCAGTGCCATGAGGGTATCGCTGTGAATCCCACAAACCTTAAGTAGTGGCCAGAAAGGAAGATGCAAGAGGCTCAACTGTCCTCTCCTATCGGGTGGCAGAAACGGGTGATGCCCATGAGGTGCACAGCATTGCTCTCTGTGCTGGCAGAACTGAGCACCATGAGTGGAGCAGAGACCAGCCCGAAGCTGTGTCTAAGTACACACCGCTGTGCCAGTGCCAACACGAACACCTGACTTCGTGGTTTCCTATTCCAGGTAAGTACAAAGACCATGTACTGGGTCAAAACAAGAATAAAGAACATATATTGGACCAGAAAACAGCCCCCAATGGCAATAATTTCTTCTCATGGCTATTTGGAAGAAGCATTACTCAAGAGAACTCTTGAGTAATGCTTCTTCCAAATAGCCATGAGAAGAAATGAAGCACAACATGACAGATCCCAAGCTTAGCAGAGAACATCTATTTAGATTTGACAGCATGATCAAACTACCTATAGCACACAACTCATTCAGCTGTATTGTCCATATTCAAAAGGAAGGCAAAACACAGCTGCAGTGGTAACAAGCCTCTGGCGCAGGGGACACACTACAGGCATGGCACATATCAGAGATCGCTGCGCACAGGAGCAAACAGGGTCGGGCTGACCAGAACCATCTACACACACAAAACTCTGCCCCAGCATCCTCCTAGAATTTCTAGAATGCTTTCATCTTGTATTTTGCAAAGTGTCTCCTAACTTACATTGATTTAGAAAATGCTTATTTATTCACAGCACTATGAAAGTAAAACATAATAGCAACATTTAAAGAACGAAACGAGAGTTCATGTACAGCAAACGCATTAACCTTTGCACACGTACAGACTAAGGCAATACACCTACTCAAGTCCCATTCTTCATTTATTTCCAACAACCTCCCCTTTCCCTGGGTGTGACCAGGCTTATGGCATGGGGGAACAGAATGAGGCTGAACATCAGCCTCAAGGTAGTTAAACACTTGCTTGTTCCCACAGTTTGTAATTAAACACTGACCTATTGGATAAAATGCTGACATCACACTGACAGGGCCATGAACCTGAATCTTGTTAATGTTAACCTGTATCCTCATCCCCCTGAAAAGGTTTTTCCTCCCAACTTTCCAGAAGCAGACACTGCAAGAGACTAACATGCATATGGAAAAAAAAAATCATCAAGTTAAAAGAGAGGAACAATTCAGTCCTACAAAGTGAGGAGAAAGCATTAGATTGAGCAGTAAAGCAAGGGGAGAGAGGGCTTACCAGCATAAACACATAAATGTTAAGACACTGTGGAAGCTCCAAAGTGCTCAAAAAACATAGTAATCAACACTGACACGCCAAAGAAAGCACACACTAGAAAGTTCTGTGAGAGGAAAGGGCAGAGTGAGCCCCACTGAAACAGCTAAAACAGAGCTACATGTGAGAAATGAGAGGAAGGAAGAAGGCACAAACTCAGAAGAAACCCTACTGTTAACTTCAGGCATCAGGAACTTAAAGTTATCCTCCTTCCACACCTTCACCCCAAAATTTCCAATTTAAGTCACAAAAGAGTTACTCTAAGTGCTGCACCCACACAGCCTTCCACAGATGCAAACAGGTTGTGTAACTGCATTTTGCTTCTGACAGCAGAAATAACTGCCCAGAGGTTCAAGAAAAGAAACAGATAAGGAAGCAGGAGGACACCTATAAAATGGCTTCCTACCAAAAAAACCTTTTTTTAATGGTTATTAGCAAGGAAAATCCCTGGTGGATAAATACAGCCTTTGTAGTCAGCTAAAAATTAGAGCTATTAGAACATCTCTTGACAGCTCCAAGAACAGCTCTCACTTGCTTAGACTCACAGAAAAGTTTATTATCAACTTTCTGCAAAACCTTTTATATAGAACATGTGTCACTAAAGAAAAACACTGAAGCAAAACCTGACTTTATTTTTCAAATGTCTTAACAACTAATCCCCTTGGGATTATGTCAGGCATGTCACATTAGGATAGCTTGGGCTCACCTTGACCAACAAGTATGTTAAAATGCAACTAAACCTGTCTACATTTGCAGTCCCGACACTTGCTTCTAAAATTTCAAATGGTTATAGAAGAAAGGCATCTGTGGATCTAACACTGATCAAGACCACATTAAAATGTGTTTTACTTCAACATGAAGGCAGAAGCAATCTTAAAGAATAATGTAAAACTTAGTTTCTACAAACCTGAATTTAAAAGAGAAGGGAGAACTTTCCTGTGCAAAAATCCATTTGCTGTGGTAGGTTCTGTTATTATAAAAGGTACATTTATACAGTATCTGTTTTTGCTGTGAAGGCTTATATATGCAAATGGCTGAATTAATAAACCAGAGTTCAGAATGAGCTTTTCCTGTTCCTGTTAATTTATGGCCCAGTGTTACATTCCTTTCATGCAATGCCATAGTTTTCAGTGAATAACTTCACATTATCCTCCTCAGAGTGCAGACACAAAGAACATCAACCATCAGTTTCATAAGGCTCTTCCTCTTAACCCACAAGGGTTTAGGTGCCTGATGAAGTTTTAGATATTATTAAAACTTCAAACATCCGTGCTTGGCTGCTACTACCCTCTGAGCACACAACTTTCTGCCAGCGGGTACTTGTGCCAACACTGAAGCCTTCATAACACTGCTTGAACCAGCACCGCACATCCAAACCACCACGCAGTTCTCAAATTCCCTGCTTGCCCTCTCGTTCCTCAACTGCTGAAACGCAAGAACATGCCTCTGAAAGTGCAATTTCCAGATCTGTCCTTTATCCCAATGAAATAAGGAGTTTGGGAATCGAACAGCTGCACCACGAACCTTTTTGTACAATACAAAGACTAGGTCAAGAAGCATTCAGGTTTAAATCCCTCTCTAGGCCTGTATCAGCCATAGCCCAGAACCCAGCTTTCATTACTCCAGTTGAATTCCTGTGACTGTGTGGTAATGCCATCCATGTTTTGTTCACTGCTTTTAACAGGAGAGGCTCAGCCCTGGAGTTTCTGTTACCCAGGAGGGCACCATATTCAAATCACTCTCCCAAATCAGCAATATGACCTAAAGAAGAACCTTTGGAAAAGGAGACCCTGCTCAGGCATTTCATTCTAGGACAGTGTTTGCAACTGCAAATAATACAGATGGATTGACACCTTCACCTATCTAGACTGGAGACCTAAGCCTCTATAAAATTTAAGCTGCAGAGCAGATCTCTCTCTACCTGTCCTGCTAGTTCCTGAGACACTCTGATCGTTTTCCTCTGAGGGCAGCCAGAGGACACCTTGCATGGTCTTTCCCTGCAGGTCATACAGGCAAAGCAGGGGCCAACTCTGGGCTATAGGCATCAGGGCAACTGCAGGTCAGGCATCTGCACACTCCAGCCCTTAAGCTACCTTGGATGTTTTGCCTCCTCCTTCTGTCAACTGTACTGAAACTACAGACATGCTGTTGGTCTATTTATCTTCACTCAGCTTTCTAAAGAATCAGTGAAATGAATCACATGTGGCACTTGTAACAACTGCACTAAAATAAACAAAACTCAGCCACAGGATCACTTTTTAGTATTCAAAGCACTTGCATACTCGTGAATGCAGCCCTGCTGAAAATACTCGCTCAGAGGACAGCCTCTTCCTCCCTGGGCTTTAACAGCTCCTAACCCTATGCAGTGTCAGGGCAGTTACTTGGCTGCAAACGCACCTTGAACATCACATCTGACTTCATGGTTAGGTAAGGGGATTCCAGTACAAAAGCAGCACTGAAACAACAGCTTAGAAAAGTACAGAAGCACTGCCAGGGCTCTAACTTTATAAGTAGATTTATAATTAAGAGTAAGAGCTATTAATTAGTTTTCAATGGTAACAGCAAAGAGCTAATGATCTATTAGGAATCACAGACATTTAACATTTCTCATGAGGCAAAAGAGAGACTCATAAATTCAAGATACGAATTCACAAGAAATCTCAACACGCAAAAACTATTGCCAACAACATTAATTTCTGCAGGAAGCCTATCCTACAGAAAGTGAACATAGTAGAAATTAATCTTTACCCAGATATTTTGACAGGGAGTTCACATGTAACGCTTCCACTCGATATGAGCTTTAGTTACAACAAAGCAATGGACAACAGCCATAAAGCAGGTAGTACGTGTTTTAACATGGGTGTATTAGATTTGATTTTAAGAGCCAAGTTTGTTTTTTTTTTTTTGGGGGGGGGAGCGGGGGCTGGGTATATCTTTTGCAATCAAGCTTTTCAAATTCTGCCTTCTCCATCCAAACAGCTGGAGTATAGAAGAGCTTAAAACAAAAAAAAGCGAAGTGCCCCATTGTGTTTTGACTCAAAGTAGATACAGCAGTAACCCTCAAGGTTACCTTGCCCTATGTGCGGCCTCAGGAAGGAAAAAAACACAGTTTCAGCAAAGGAATTTCTTGCCTGGCTGGAGGCCACACCCGCCACATCAACTGATGGCAGAAAAGCATTTGGATTCACAACTCTATCCGTAGCACCCAGCCGGAGGCGAAGCAAAACTTTCTCATTTTCGGAGAAGAAAAGAAACTCTTGCTCAATAAGTAGCAATTATGCTGCAGAATTTATATGCTGAGCACGGCTGAATGTACGAACACCAGATCAGTCAACCATAGCTTTAGTGCTTTGAGTATGATTAACAGAATGAACTTTCAAAGGTCAATTAAATGTCAACACGTTTTAAAGAGATATTCTTCTTAAGTTGGGGTGATGTGTAACAATACCTTTCAGAGATGCTGTGCCACTTTCATCTTAAAATTTTACCCATCCAATACTTACATGTGCAGATGTAAAGATGATAACTAATTAATTATTGATAGAAAATAATGGCTATTTATGCTCCTGGCTTTTCTATTGCTAAGCTATCTTTATTACTTGTGTCTAACCAAGTACACAGGAACACTTCCCCTACAATTTCGTTTCAGCTGTTGAGGGTGAGAGCAAAGGGAGAAGAAAAGGAGCAAGAACAATCTGAAAGTCTAATAATTTACTATATGAAAATAAGAAGAGGCTTTTGATATGCAATTGAGCTGTCTGGATATAAATCTGGAGGAGGAAGAGGGGGACGGCACTGTAACTGAATTAATTATGAACACATTAATCATGACTTTAAGCAGCCCAGCAGTTTATCTCTTCACTTCTAAACATTTCTGGGAATTCAAACTCCAGCTAACTAGCTCAAGACATCTTAAAACTAATGCTGAAAAAACTTATCACTAAGTACAGATTAATTTAAATCACCCCTCAAACTACATGATCAGATCATTAGTTTAAAAAAAAAAAAAAAAAAAAAAAAAAAAAAAAAAAAAAAAAAAAAAAAAAAGGTCTCCATTTCAGTATAAACTAAAAGGATTAAAATCCTGACCAAGGCCTCACAACAGTACTATAATCATCCTGACATGAACGATATTTACTCAAGAGCAGAGCTAAAGAATCATTTAAGAGTTGAGAAAAACCAGCAGAGAGCCTCACTCTGTGCAGACGCCAGAGGAAAACAGGCTGCAGAGTTTTCCTTCTATAAGGGCAGCGGTCCCGGCATCTCTCCACAGGTAGGCTCGTAACTCTACGCGACTTTAGGATGAGTTTTTCAGGAGGTTCCCGCTCCGGCCCTGTCAGCCCCGCCGGGTTTCGGGCCAGGTGCCGCGGGCAGCTGCGGCTCTGCCCAGACAAGGACAAGGGTAGGCAGCCTTCAAAGTTCCTAAAAAGTTCCCAGCCCCGGGGGCTGCTTGACCCCCGCCGGGCACGGCCGCCCCGTCCCGCCGCACCTGCGGCCCCGGCCGGCGGAGCGAGCACGGCCGGGGAGATGCAGGCAGAGCGAGCACCCGACCCGCCGGTGACCGGGACCCCCGCCCGCTCCTTACCTGACAGGGTCCTGCCGGGCCGCGCCCAACTTTCCCACTCCGGGCGAAACTTGCGGCAGACAGTGAGCACGCTCCAGACGGCCGCCTCCAGCCCAGCCCAGCCCAGCCCAGCCCGCCCCGGCCCGGCCCGGCCCGGCCCAGCCCAGCCCAGCCCCCCGCCGGGCCCGGCCACAGGGGCGGGGAAAGGGGGCGGGGGGAAGCGAGCCCGCCCCGCGCCGGGCATTGTACGCCCCCGGAGCGCCTTTCGCGGCGGGGGACGCGGCGCGGGACGCGGCGCAGGCTCCTCCTCCCCTCGCCATGCTCTTTGTCTTCCCGGCTCTCCCCGGCCGTCCCGCTGGCGCCGCGGCCGCCCCGGCGGGGCCGGCGGAGCGCGGCGGGGCCGCCCCGGCCGCAGGTGACCGAGCAGCCACCCCCGCCCAGCACCGCCCCCGCCGGCGGGATCCCGGCGCGCTCCGCCAATCGGCTCGGGGCAGAGGGGCAGCCCCGGCCAATGAGGCGCCGCGGAGTGCGGAGGGTGCCCCGGGTGAGCCAATGGGGCGCGGAGCGGCGGCCCGGCCCGCCTCCCCCGCGCGGCGCGCGGAGCGGGGCCGGCCAGGGCTCCCCGAGCTCCGTGAAGGCAGCGCCGCCCGGCCCCGTGAGGTCCCACAGCGGCGCCGCGGCCCGGGTACCCAGGCCTGGCAGGCCCCGTCCTGCCTCGCCTGCCTCTGCCGAGATTTGGCCGGGGAGGCGGGAGCAGTAGACGGGCAAAACGGGCTTGCAAAAAAGCAGAGTGACGTCTCCGCTGGGGGTCCGGAGAGAGGAGTTGGTAGAGACCGGAGCAGCCGCACAGTCTGAGAAGAGCTGTCAGTCTCTAGTGGTTGTCTCTTACAGGGCCAAAAGCCTCGTCTGATTGGCCCTTGTATCAATTTTGTATTGTAAGGAACACGAAGTCCCTTATATACCCAAGCAGTGAGCAGAAGAAATAATAATAGCTCCGAGGCGAAAGCCACTAGTTTGAGGTCTCACTGCCCTTCCCATGACTGTCATAGAATCATCAAGGTTGGAAGAGGCTTCAAGATCACAAAGTACAACCATCCACTCAGCACTACTGCTTGCAACCTCGAAATCACTAAACCACATCACCCAGTGCCAGACCTAAACGCACCCTAAACACTTCCAGGGATGGTGACTCCAACACTTCCCTGGGCAACCTATTCCAGTGCCTGACCACCGTAACACTGAATTTTTTTCTTCTAATATCTGATCTGAATCTCCCGTCTCATCTTAAGACCATTTTCCTGAGTACTCTCACTGTTGATGCTCATTTGGTGACCCACAAGTATGCACCTCTCAGTTCTACCTAGTAACTCACAGTTACACACCTCAAACATTTTGTTTATGGTTTATTCCCAAAGTACATAAACTTGTTGCTTGGTGCCTGAACTCAGGTCATTATTCCAGTCCTCAAGTTCAGGCAAAACCATTTTCAGGCTACCTTGACCTTTCTCTTGGCTGTCCCTCACAGCCCCTGCCATCAGGAAATTTCACTACTACACCTCATAATTTAGCATGTGGATGAAACTGTTAAACTTTAAATAGTTATGATGCCTGGTCTTTCTGGAACATCTTTCTGTGGAGAAGCGTTTCCTCTCTGGCATTTCCGTTTAGCCAACTTCTTACCCACTCTGCAGCCCTTCACCAACTTCTGTAACAGCTTTCCATGTAATCATGTACCAAATGCTGACTGAGGTCTAGTCATGGTGGATCTCCTGCCTTCTCCTTATTCAAGAACCTCACTGCTCACAGAGGGTACTGGGTTTGCTTCACAAAATATACCTTTGGCAAAGCGCTGTTGTGTTTTATTCCACTTTCCACTTACTTGCACCTGTTTCTTTACATTCTCCTTACACATTTGCATTCAATCCTTAGTGATTAACGGCAGTGGATAGGTAGTCTGCAGTTTTTGGTGCTGATTTTGAATGCTGGCAGTAAGAGCACACCGGTGGGTAGCCCATGTGGGCTTCCTTCTGCCTGGGGAAGAACATCTGACTCAAGAGATGAAGACTGCTATGGTAGGAGTCTCATGCCATAGATATAATAGTAATAGAAGCTAATTCCTTGTATGCCATACACTGTGTCTTGTTGCCATGGAAGAGTCCTCAATATTACAATTAACAAAAATAGACTGGGCTAACTTAGATTTTTTTACCATACGTTGCATGGAAGTCCTTGTTTCTCAGCCTTTTGTCTCAAGAGCTGAATATCAGTATGTAAGCATGTTGGTGCCAGCATCCTCTCCTGTGTATCTCAAATAAAGCCTTGGGTTGGATTTTTTTGCTGAATTTCTGTTTCTCAGTTAAGGTCTCACCTGCTGAGCTAACTTGGTTCTTTTCTGGTGTCTGCAGGCTTTATCCCGGAAGTTAAGGCATTGTTATTGCTTGAAAGGCTTGCAATTCTGTCACAGCCAGGCACGAGTCCAGAGATGAAGCCCAGGCATGTCACTGTGGTACAACCATCTTGCCAAAGATAAACCTGCCCCCCAAAACCCACAGCTCAAGCTGGACAAGATTTAAGAGATGCTGAAGGACCAATGACATCTAATGCTTATCCAAGGAATACAACTAAGGATTCAGCCAAATCTTGGCAGCAGAGCAGGGCAAGAAATTTGGAATCACTCATATCCACACTCCACAAATCTCTTCTGCAAAAGCCATGCCCAGCTTCCCGATATGTGGTTGAAGCAAGACATCCATTGGTCCCAGCAGATACATGGCGATTTGCAATGCCTTGATGAGCTTCCATTGATTGACCCAGGTAATTGGCCAGGTTTCTGCTCATAAGCTGTTTCAAACGTGAGAAAAACATTTCCTAAGAGATTTCCACAGGGAAAGTGTCCATCTTATCTCACTTTTGCCATGGAATGAGATGGGCACTCTGACTTGGCTGACCTCTGGTAACCCAATCAGTGGTGGGCTCTCAGCAGGCTTTAACCTGCTTTAACCTTCTGACCAGATGGATCAGTCAGAAGGCTGGGTTAGCCCAGTCTTGCTGGCCTTCAGAGACCTGAATAGTACTGGTTTACACTTAAAATAGCATAGTAAACATAGAAAGTTCAGTCATATATTAAAGGTGTGCAGGCCTATATTTGTTATCTTTTTTCAGTCACAGTTTATTATTGTAATACCTGTGAGTGAAAGGTATTAGACTCTAGCAAATGGAATGTTCTTTGAGTTAGAAGAAAATTGTGTCTACTTTGTTAGGGGCTTGTCTCTCACAAACACGGTAAGTCAATGGTGCCCTTGTAGTGATTAATAGAGAAGCCATTCAAAGTTCTTGGAGTGGAGGGGGTTGGGGTTTTTTAATTACCAAGATAACTTCCTCATCAAATCCATTGCTCAAAGACAAAACAACTGTGTTTTACTCACTTTCACTGCTGTAGTGATATGAAAAGTTGGTGATATATTCTTCCCAGAGGTCATCATAGCTATAAACGAGGTTGTGGACCTAATATATACACACAGACTGGTGGACAAAGCCCAGTGTTTATTGTAGTATAAGAGAAACTGAACAGAAGGGAAGGAGGAGATTAAACAAGACATTTGGAAAGAAGAGACACCTACCCTACATGGCATCTGATTTGCAGCAGAGCATCTGGACAGGAGGCTGGAAGGAAGAAAAAGCACAGTCATTTGATTTTATTTTTTAATGAAGGACAAACACACAGCAACTTTAAGGGCAAACCCAGTAATATCTTCTTCTTCTTCTGATCCAAACTCAAGAAATGTCTCAAACTCCTTTCAAGCCAGTACTCACAGATTATTTCCACCAAAAAAACAAGCCAAGGGTAGAGCTGGAAGTGGCACTGACAAAGTTCTGCTTCCTTGAGGAAGAACATACCTTCTTCAATATTTATTCAGTACTCCTAGCTTTCTTCCAGTGTGTTTTCTACCAGAAAGATTGCTCATGTCTCTCTCAGTCAGCATTTTCCACCCTTCCCTTGCAGCTGTGACCACTTGTCTCTTCCTCTTCTCTGGCTCTTTCCAGTCACACACAAGCAACACATTCTGGTTGATGTTCTGATTCTCTGTAGCAGGGCCTATATAGTCTGAGCTTTTGTGTGAAATTAATATTACACCATTTTTCTTACTCTAAAAATGTTTGTACTGAAAAAGTTAAGCACTCCTCCAAGCAACACACTTCAGCAGTATAAAATGTTTTTTCTGCATAATCCAACCTTCAGAACAGCTTTTGGTTTTATAATGTCTAGCACAAGAGGATCTGATGGTGGTTGGCTGATAGATACAGCCATAATGAAATTGCTTAATGAATAATACTAAGACTGGGCAGTTCTGCCACTTTATTTCTCACTGAAACAATAATTCAGAATTCACTGCTCCAAAATTTGTTTTCTTCTTCATTGCAATGATAGTTTCTCATCTGCAGGAGATGTAATGTGAATATATAACGTTCAGGCAAGAGAGGTTACATCTTTGCCCTCTACTATTGTTTTCAGCACTGAAGCACAGCAATGGGTTTCTTTGAAAGCACAGCAGACAGCTTTTTAAAGTGGCCTCACTGGTAAAGAGGACAGCAGCAGATGTCCAATTCAGTACTTTTATCATGCACTCAGTGAGTTACAATTAAAGAGAGGTATGTAGTCTTTAACCTTCAAAAAACGTGATCAGAGTAACTAGAATATTGTCTTGTATCTGAACTTCAAAGTAAAATTAACCCAGCTTAGAAAATACCTGGAAACCACTATTTTACAATTTAATCAAAAGCGATTTTTAGACTTCAAATCTCAACTATAACAAAATATTATTATTGACTGAAAGGGTTCAATTTAGCACCTGACAGAGATGCCCATGATATCCCTGCTATTACCAGTTACCCCTTTCTCTCTCCATAATTATTAATACCATAGTTTACCTCCATATAGCATAGCAGAAGAAGCATATGCTAGCAAAAAAAATACCTGAGTCCCCTAACAAAATGACTAGATATGATGTATTGACCACGACTGCATACACTTGTCATTTCTGGTGAAATTGATGGGAAAATGCAATAGTTAATTCCAGAGAATTGCTGTGGTTGAAAAAAAAAAAAAAAACAAAATAAAATAAGATAAAATTAAATAAAATAAAATACTATGGCCAGTTTTCAAAAGATGCGGAACCTCACTCTGTTTTCAAGCCACACTGCCAAGCCATTCGAAACTTACATTCGAAACAACAAAACCCTAAAGAGTAATGAGCAAATCAACGTACAGATATAAGCCTGGCAGCTTCAATGCTTGTGTTTGCTTCACAGTAGGTATTATAGCTCTTTTTTTATCCTAACCTGGTAGCTTTGGAAGAAGGTAGGGATTTTTCCAGTCATTGTTTTGAATTGCATTCTGCTATTGTCTGATAGCATCACTAGCTGAAACCTTAGCCATGAAGTCAAAGTGAAGCCAGGCATGAGAAAAATCTTTAGTACTGAAGGCCAGCAA